>NC_091282.1:530202773-530506273 GCF_032444005.1 Ranitomeya imitator
GTTACCACAGGATAAAAAGGCAATTAAGTGCAAATGGGTATTTAAAACCAAATATGATTCTGAAGGTAAAGTCCACAGATTTAAAGCGAGGTTGGTCGCAAAAGGATATTCTCAAAAATATGGCGAAGACTATGATGCTACTTTTTCTCCAGTCGCTAAGCAGACAACATTTAGAGCATTGTTGGCAGTAGCTGCAGTACAAAGGATGTTTGTCAGACATTTGGATATCAAAACTGCATTTTTAAATGGTGACATTGAGGAGGACTTATACATGACTCAACCTGAAGGTTATGTAAAGGAAGGTGAACAGAATCTTGTTTGCAAACTACAAAAATCTCTTTATGGTCTTAAACAATCGGCGAAAGCATGGAACACTAAAATGAACAAAGTCTTGTTAGAAGAAGGATTTAAAAGAGGTCAAGCGGATCCATGCCTGTACACGAGATATACAGATGGAAAATGGATGTACTGTATATTCTCTTATATGTGGTCGATGTAATTGTAGTTCATCAAGAAGAGGCTTAAATTGGGAAAATTACTAAAATTTTGAACCAGCATTTTGAAACGAAAGACCTAGGAAATGTGACATAAATTATCTAGGAATCCACATCCAGAGAGAGGAAGATGGAAGTTTTCTTTTAAATCAAAGTGCAAAGATTAATTCAATTTTGGATCAGTTCGGAATGATGGAGGCCAATGGTGTATCAACGCCAATGGAATCATCCTACCTGAAACTGGAAGAAGATGACCTGCTGCCTAACAACGAGAAATATCGACAGGCAGTGGGGCACTTCTATATATATATCAACTATGACTCGACCGGATATTACAACAGCAGTTGGAATATTGTGCAGATATGTGGAGAAACCGCGCCAAAAAGACTGGAATGCCGTTAAAAGAGTTCTCCAATATTTAAAAGGGACACAAGGTGTAAATTTAAAAATATCTGCAGCAGGAAATCTAAAACTCACCGGCTATGTTGACTCAGATTGGGCAGGTGATTCGCAAGATCGTAAATCCACAAGCGAATACGTATTTAAACTTGGAGAAAGTTCAATCTCCTGGTCTAGTAGAAAACAAGTATCTGTTGCTTTGTCATCTACAGAAGTTGAGTATGTATCCGCAGCTTGTAACACATTCACAGAGAAAAAAAAAATATACAGTTAGGTCCATATATATTTGGACAGAGAAAACATTTTTCTAATTTTGGTTCTAGACATTACCACAATGAATTTTAAACAAAACAATTCAGGTGCAGTTGAAATTCAGACTTTCAGCTTTCATTTGAGGGTATCCAAATTAAAATTGGATGAAGGGTTTAGGAGATTCAGCTCCTTAACACGTGCCACCCTGTTTTTAAAGGGACCAAAAGTAATTGGACAATTGACTCCATGGCTATTTCATGGAAAGGTGTGGGCAATCCCTTCGTTATGTCATTCTCAATTAAGCAGATAAAAGACCTGGAGTTGATTTGAGGTGTGGTGCTTGCATTTGGAAGGTTTTGATGTGAAGTAAACATGCAGTCAGAGAAGCTCTCCATGCAGTTGAAACAAGCCATCCTTATCTGCAAAAACAGAAAAAACCCATCCGAGAAATTGCTACAATATTAGGCGTGGCAAAATCTACAGTTTGGTACATCCTGAGAAAGAAAGAAAGCACCGGTGAACTCATCAATGCAAAAAGACCTGGGTGCCCACGGAAGACAACAGTGGTGGATGATCGCAGAATAATCTCCATGGTGAAGAGAAACCCCTTCACAACAGCCAACCAAGTGAACAACACTCTCCAGGAGGTCGGTGTATCAATATCCAAATCTACCATAAGGAGAAGACTGCATGAAAGTAAATACAGAGGGTTCACTGCACGGTGCAAGCCACTCATAAGCATCAAGAATTAAAAGGCTAGACTGGACTTTGCTAAAAAACATCTAAAAAAGCCAGCACAGTTCTGGAAGAACATTCTTTGGACAGATGAAACCAAGATCAACCTCTACCAGAATGATGGAAAGAGGAAAGTATGGCGAAGGCGTGGTACAGCTCATGATCCAAAGCATGCCCCATCATCTGTAAAACACGGCGGAGGCAGTGTGATGGCATGGGCATCCATGGCTGCCAGTGGCACTGGGTCACTAGTGTTTATTGATGATGTGACACAGGACAGAAGCAGCTGAATGAATTCTGAGGTATTCAGAGACATATTGTGTGCTCAGATCCAGCCAAGTGCAGCAAAACTGATTGTCCATTTGTAGTATGAAACGACGACCAATGACCCAAAACATAAAGCCAAAGCAACCCAGGAGTTTATTAAAGCAAAGAAGTGGAATATTCTTGAATGGCCAAGTCAGTCACCTGATCTCAACCCAATTGAGCATGCATTTCACTTGTTAAAGACTAAACTTCAGACAGAAATGCCCACAAACAAATAGCAACTGAAAACCACCGCAGTGAAGGCCTGGCAGAGCATCAAAAAGGGGGAAACACTGCGTCTGGTGATGTCCATGAGTTCAAGACTTCAGGCAGTTATTGCCAACAAAGGGTTTTCAACCAAATACTAAAAATGAACATTTTATTTAAAATTATTGAATCTGTCCAATTACTTTTGGCCCTTTTAAAAACAGGGTGGCACATGTTAAGGAGCTGAAACTTCTAAACCCTTCATCCAATTTTAATGTGGATACCCTCAAATGAAAGCTGAAAGTTTGAACTTCAACTGCATCTGAATAGTTTTGCTCAAAATTTATTGTGGTAAGGACTATAACCAAAATTAGAAAAATGATGTTTCTGTCCAAATATATATGGACCTAACTGTATCTATGGGGACATCTATCTTTAACAAATTCACAGAAGCAAAAAAATCCCCAGTGTAAACTAGATAAAAATATCTTTATTAGTTAGTTTAAAAACTATCAAAAACAATAATAATAATAAGTGCACTTAACGTAAACCGTCACCATGACAACAACATATAATAGAAAAGACCAGGGTGATGCCTAGCCCTATTCTGCACTACCTGCACCCTACCTACCAGCGGAGGTTGGCACCCTATAATCCTGCGCAGTTGGCGCCCCCGCTCACCGTCGACTCTCCCTCCTACCCCTATTGGGCCCTAATAGGATGGGATGGAAACACATAAACAATCATACAGAAATGATATAGTAAATATGATAGAAAGAAAGGGGGAGTCTATATTACTAACTGCTCTACCCCTACCTGTCAGCGGAGGTTGGCACCCTATTATAGTACGACAGTGGCGCCCCCGCTCAACGACGACTGTCCACTAGCCTGTCCCTTATTGGATGTTTAGGGAAATAGGATATTATATTTGTAATAAAGTGCTGTAGTGCTTGTAAACCATGTCTAAACACTCCCAAGGGTTAAACATACATGTATGGATCCTCTTAGTGTAACACACATTCATACACCAGGTACTCCAAACAAAATGTAGTCCGATATACGAAAGATATGAATATCTTGTCTAATGCTCATCCAGATCAGCCACTGGGTATTATGCTCAGTGGTCTCGGATTATGTATTTTGGTGTCCAGTCAGTGCATCAGGCTGATCTGGATGAGCATTAGACCAGATATTCATATCTTTCGTATATCGGACTACATTTTGTTTGGAGTACCTGGTGTATGAATGTGTGTTACACTAAGAGGATCCATACATGTATGTTTAACCCTTGGGAGTGTTTAGACATGGTTTACAAGCACTACAGCACTTTATTACAAATATAATATCCTATTTCCCTAAACATCCAATAAGGGACAGGCTAGTGGACAGTCGTCGTTGAGCGGGGGCGCCACTGTCGTACTATAATAGGGTGCCAACCTCCGCTGACAGGTAGGGGTAGAGCAGTTAGTAATATAGACTCCCCCTTTCTTTCTATCATATTTACTATATCATTTCTGTATGATTGTTTATGTGTTTCCATCCCATCCTATTAGGGCCCAATAGGGGTAGGAGGGAGAGTCGACGGTGAGCGGGGGCGCCAACTGCGCAGGATTATAGGGTGCCAACCTCCGCTGGTAGGTAGGGTGCAGGTAGTGCAGTATAGGGCTAGGCATCACCCTGGTCTTTTCTATTATATGTTGTTGTCATGGTGACGGTTTACGTTAAGTGCACTTATTATTATTATTGTTTTTGATAGTTTTTAAACTAACTAATAAAGATATTATTATCTAGTTTACACTGGGGATTTTTTTTTTTTTTTTTTTGCTTCTGTGAATTTATGTATCCGCAGCCTATGCAAGTCAGGAGATCATTTGGCTAAGACAACTGATGGATGATCTTGGTAAACCGTTAACTCAACCAACGGTGATATATGAGGACAACCAAGGATACATTAAACTTGCATGCAGTGAAAAGATCAGTGCTAGAACTAAGCACATCGACGTCAGATGTCATCATCTACGTGATTTAATAGATCGTGGTGTAATTCAATTTGTTTATTGTGAAACTGATAAAATGTTAGCTGATATTTTGACCAAGCCATTGCCACGACTTAGGTTCTAAGAATTGAGAACCACTATGGGACTGACAGAATAAGTACTTGTTGAGTGGGGGTGTTGGCCTAATGCATATTGATCTGTATGTATTGCAACAACTATTGTTTGTTTAATATGATGTGATTTATATATCTGCATGCATATTGTTCACATGTCAACAAAGTTAAAAAAAGAGGCCTCATTTACAGACAGGATGTTCCTCCTCCCCTTTTTTCTTTCTGAGCACATTCTTGTGTGTGCAGCTGAAGCTAAAGGTCACAGCAGCTCTCTCACTCAGAAACCAGATTGATCCTGTTCTCATGTTGTAAGCTGGATGTTCTTAATTCTTAATAAATGAACATTCTCTGTTGCTCGTTGTGGACATCACGCTGATTAACCCGCTGCTAACAAATAGTAATAACGGTCCTAGGAGCGTTGGAAATGAGACCAAAACAAGGATTTTAGTGTTGAACCACAATGCGTTTCAATGGTTAAACCGTATTCATCAGGTGGACCGTTATTACTATTCTTTACTGCATTTTGTATCCTCCTAGAAGGTTAACGGCTGGAGCTGCGGTGGACCTCTTGCTTTCATTTTAACTGTGACCCTCACATCGCTCCCTAGTGACCGCTTTCTTTTCCCTTGAATTTCACGGTTGTGTCACAGTCATAACACATTCATGGCGAGCCCAACACAAAGGCTTTCAATGCATGGGTTGTGACTGTGACACAGCCACAATACATGCAGCTGCAGAGCCGAATAGCTGATCAGCCATAGTGCTCTATGTATCTGAGTTCCCGCTGTAGCTTATTCAGTAAGCGCTATAGCTTGATGAATAAGCAGAGACCAGAACAAATTCGCTCATCTCTATTTAAGACCACTTGGGCCACAGGGTTGTTCTTAGCGTCGCCATGGATACAGCAGACGCCCACCCTCTTTCCATGAATCAGCCATGATTACCAAACTCCCCGAGTCCAGCAGACCAGTCATTTGCACCCCGTTTACTGTCACGAAGCATGCCTGCTGTTTCCTCACCTGGTTGAGGGACAGCACTACAGGCGGGATATGCAAAATATGAGCAGCACCGTCCTATACTGCAGTCCATTGTCTTTGTGGTCATGGTGCAACGGGCGGCTATGTGACCTGAGGTATGACACCTCCAGCAAATTATACTAACGGACAGGGCCTTTGACTCAGAAACCTCCTCGGCTCGTGGATGCCCCCCTTCCCTACTTGGTGTCCGCCCCCTTTGATAACCCCAATATGGGGATGCTCCAGCTCCTGGTACCTCTCCACCAGTCTTCCTAGGTCAGGAATCTCCCTGGGCAACACAGGATTGCACTGACCTTGGAAGGAAGTGTATTAACCTGTCCATGACAACCTTTCCACAATCTGTGCTTGAGAGGAGGATTCAGATTGCAACCATTTTCAGACCAGGAGTAGAAGGTCAAAAATTTGGGACTGGGGAGGTTTGTCACTATGAAAGCCCCACTGGTGCACCTATTGCGCCCTGATAGTCAGAGTCACTCCTAAGCGTGCAAAGATCTCAGCCTTTAACTTGGCATACTCTTTTGCGTCCTGCAACACCAAGTCATAATAATCCTTCTGCGGTTCACCCGTTAAATATGACACCAGAACCTTCACCCACTGCTCTGGAGGCAATTTCTCCTTTTCTGCCACTCTTTCAAACACCACCAGGAACGTCTCAACGTCATCACCCGCAGTCATCTTTTGCAAGACTCTTCTTACCGTCTTTTTCATGTGAGAGTCATCACCTGGATTTGGTGTTGGGGCGGTTGCCATGCCATGGATTCCATCTGCCGATCCTGTTGCTGCATCTGCTGCTGTTACCACTGCTGCTGCTGCTGGTGGTGTTGCTGCTGCGATATCTGTTGCTGCTGGAGATTAGCCTGCACAAGTTGCTGTATCAATTCCTCCATGTTGTCAGCCGCTTTCACCCAGGACTTGCGATATCTGTGCGGCAGTCACACTGCCCCTTGGGATTTGTGCCCACATTCTCCACCAATTGTAGATGTTTGTACTCACTCAGCTGTGGTTCTGTGGTTAAGGTAGGCACAGGAAATGGTACTGCTGCAATGTCCAGGCAAGTTTATTCAAAGTTCATAAACCGCTTAGGATGGCAAAACAAAACACAGCCCTTTCTGACACAAAGTGAAAACATAAAGTAGAAAGTCCATACAACATATGGGTCCGGTTCTTTAGATCTTAGCACAGACCAACATAAAGGAGATATACACATCTCCTGCTCCAGACACTGAATGAGACACTCGGCTTTCATTTTATCTGCCAAACCACACCCCTTGGGTTGGGATATGTGAGCAGTCATTTCCATCCATCTCTTATGGCTGCTCACATCAACGCAGCTAATAGTCGCGGTGACGCATATCTCACCTCAAGGACTCGTCCTGCAGCCATCTTACACCTCATAAAGGGACAGTTGTCAGAATTGTAAAAATTGGCCTGGTCATTAATGTGCAAACTGGGGGGGGGGGGTAAATGATTGGGGTGGGTTTTAAATTTTTATCATATACACAACTTTTGTAATCTGGACCTCATGATAAAATAAAAACCAGTGGTCCTTTATATGATACCATTGCATTGGGGAGGGGCACACGGCAAGAATGTCCATTGTCTCCCTTCTTTTTCGCAATGGCTATTGAACCTTTGTCCTGTATGCTATGTTCCAACTTGGATATAGTGGGTTTTGAATATAGCAGTTTAGATGAACTGGTATCCTTGTATGCAGATGATTTGTTGATATACTTACAGTAGGTGATGTCCAGAAATCTATTTACCCTGTTATGAATATCATCGAAGAGTTTGGTAAATGCTCAGGCCTATTCATAAAATTGTGATAAGTCAATTTTTCTACCTATTGATTATCCCCCTAGCTCAGTTATATTGGAACATACTCATTTACAAATAGTGGAGGAATTTAAATACCTTGGTATAAAAATTACAAAAAAACCTCAGGATAATATATCCCTGAACTTACAAAAGGAAAAGGAAAATAGAAACATGGCGTAGACTACCACTTTCAGCTGTGGGGAGAGGTAACTTGTTAAAAATGATATTGATTCTCCAACATCTATATATTCTGCATAATGCCCCTATAAGGATCCCTAGAAAATTCATAGTATGTTTTGTTCTCTCATTTGGAAAAAAATCTGCAAGAATAAAATTTGAACACTTACACAGGGACAAGAAGTCTGGTGGGCTGGCGGTCCCCAATGCATTAATACATTATGTGGCAGCACAACTACAGCATTTTAGTGGCTGGAATAGTACTGAAAATTCAAATAGTGCTATGAAGCACCAGGGACACCATGGAATATCCCTATCCATCTGGTTGAGCTAAATAAGGCTAGTTTCACATTTGCGTTAGAATCCACAGTGTTTAAACCACATCCGCAAGTGCAGGAAAAAACGCATATAAACACGTACAAACGCAGCGTTTTTTAGACGCATGCGGGAACGCATGCGGTTAAAATATCGCTGCGTTTGCATGCTTTTCCATGCGTTTTTTCATGCATTTGCATTTTTGGTGCGCATGGTGACAACTTTTACAGGAGAAAAATATAGATAACCAGACACCGCCAATGTGACTACAGAGGGCGTGTATTATGGGATCTCTATATATAGACCCTAGGACTGCTGAAATCTTAACAGTGTGCTACTGTATCCTATGTCATGATGGATCTTCGCATGGAGAGCTTTTATTTCAACCTGGATTTAAGCATAAAGTTGTTTCTCGCCTGTGCGTTTGCTTGGGAGAAAGACAGAAATCGCGATAGATGGAGAAGGAGACGGCGTATGCATTTTTGGAGACACCCCATTATTGAACTACGTGAGAGACGTGGAGCCTATCACACGCTGTATGACGAGCTTAATGCCAACCCGGACAAATTCCCGGAATATATAAGGATGTTGCAAGACTCGTTCCGGGATTTGCTTGCTCGTGTCCAAGGAGCCAAGTGCAAAAACTCGGGCATGAGTGACCTGTCCGATGCCCTCTGCCGCTGCCGGGAGGAGCCCAAAAAAAAGGGGCAGAGGCAGAGGATTGGGAAAGGGGAACACCTGATGGACCAGCTTCCTGGTCTCCAGTTAGTGTGGCAGGCCCACTTGCTGCACCGCTGGGACGGGTCCGTGGCTATCTGATGAAGGACCGCTCCAGAGCCTGGGTCAACAGTGCTGCTCCATGTGCTGTGAACAAAGGAAAAAAAAATGAATACCAAAAACTGAATAAACGCCAACTCCTGTTGAATAGAAACATACAGATTATGGCAATACAGCACAACCTAATGCACAGGAGAAATACTTACGTTCTCTGAGCAAGGACTGGTCTTAAAAATGACAGAATGCGATGGTATTTATACTTTCGGATCCTTGCTCCAGAACCACTGGGAACACGGCTCTCTTGACGCAGGTCCTTGTTGATCTTCAGCCACGGCTCCGGTGCAGGCGTACTTTGCTCTGCCCTGTTGAGGGCAGAAGATAGTACTGCAGTGCGCAGGCGCCGGAAAGGTCAGAGGCCCGGCGCCTGCGCACTGCAGTACTTTGTCTGCCCTCAACAGGGCAGAGCAAAGTACGCCTGCGCCGTAGCCGTGGCTGAAGATCAGAAGAGGACGTCTTGTAATGAAGATGGGAGGCGCCGCAGTGGACCAGAGACGCCCGTTTGACCTGACCAGCAGTGGGACCGCCCCTGGGTGAGTATAATATAACGTCTTTTTCTCCTCTTTCAGGTAACATCGGGGGCTTATCTACAGCATTACAGAATGCTGTAGATAAGCCCCTGATGCCGGTGGGCTTACCTCACCCGCGAATTTCGGGGTGACAGGTTCCCTTTAAATGTTGTATACATTAACATAAGGAAAAGAAAGAAAATAGAGGCTGAGAAATGGCATGAATAAGGAAAGTCAAGATAAAAAGGAGTCCAGAAGAAAAATGTAAAGAAAGAGGAAAGTAAAGAAAATAAGATTCAAGAATACTAAAGTGAGGATACAGTAAACAGTCAGCCAGGTATACTTACACACTGCCGCCTTGACACCTGACTGTGACCCCGCTGCTCCTGCTCACCCTCTGCCGCAATGGAAGAAGTGCTCTAAAAAAAGGAAAAAAAATTGTCATATGTGTAGATGTGACATTGAATACTTACCAATCTGAGTAGGTGAGTACTCGCTTCACTGATATGTTCGGCTTGAGAAGGCCCATGACGTTGCTCCTCATCACAAGAAGAAGACATTCTGATGCATGCAGAAAGAAAGAAATGGCAGAAATTAGGACATGTAGAGACAGAAAATAGAAAATAAAGGCATTGGCTAGGATATACTCACATTGTTCGGAGTCTTGTTTCCTCAAAGGTGCTTTTGTCTGTCTGCTCTGCTTCTCTGTCTGCTGAGTAGTTGCATTTTTTTGCCGCATGTCTTCCGCTAACAACCGCATACGTTTCTAGGTAGCAAATTGACGCCTCTAAGATTACTACATATAGCGTTTACCGTGCCAAACCACAGACGACGAAATGACGTATGCGTCGTCAAACGTGGCAAAACGCAATCAAACGCAGACACATGCGTCCCTAATGTTAAATATAGGAATACACAACGCATGCGGATTATTGCGGAAGAAATGCTGCGGACACAACCGCACATGTGAAAACGGCCTAACGTTGTGGATAAGAAATCAACATGCTCAACACTAGCATTACTCTATAAGGTTTGGGATAGAGGTAAACGTTTAAAGGGAATAGGAAACTGCAATGAAAATACGCCTATATGGTTTAATAAAAAATATGTATAGCTCTATAGCTAGAGGGATTTCAGAACTGGATGGATAAAGGAATTGTTATGGTACAACAAGTATTATGCAATGGTTATATTAAAATCCTTTGATCAATTGAAGGAGTAATTTGGGTTTACAAACATTTCTATCAGTATTTGCAGGTATAATGAACTCAAAATGAAGGGGGGTGGGCGGTGAGGAGAGCAGGCCCCACGCGTATCGCTGCCGCAGCAGCTTCGTCAGGGGAAGTGGAGGTAAATGTGGCCAGTTTAGATATCAGAACAAATCAAATAATCACATACCGTTGTGTCAGGAGCAGGACTACCGGGAGGGGAGCGAGGCACCGTGCCATCAGAACAGGCATGGTCATGATATTTAACCTGGCCACATTCACCTCCAGGCCACTTCCGCTGACGAAGCTGCTGCGGCAGCGATACGCGTGGGGCCTGCTCTCCTCACACCCCCCTTCATTTTGAGGTCATTATACCTGGTTTTTCCCTCTTGATAGGGAGTAACTTCTTGGAGCCTGCTTTTTATATATCTCCGGTGTACCCTCACAGTCTATCCTGCTTATTTAGTGACCCCAGGGATAGGGGACTTTGGACCTTGACCCTGCTACCAGTGACAGATCAGGTTGTATCCACTTGGGTTATACACATTGTCTTCTTTTGGGGTCTTTTGACATTTACCCTAAAGGATATTTATCCTGGGTCTTAATAACAGGGATATCTAAACATCTGTTTATTTGTGATACATAGGCTGTAGGTTTGGACTGAATATAGATCATATGTAGGGTTGGTATCTTTGTGTACACGTAGTTCTATATATATATATATATATATATATATATATATATATATACAACAATATTTGTTATGCCTATTCTGCTATTATAAGGGGCTCATGTTTTGGGGTGATGAATAGTAGGGTGCAGACTCAGAATAATATTTGGAAGGAGGGAACAGGGCAAAGTTAGTTTACTGAGTAGTTGATGTGGTAGGCTTGTTTGAAGAGATAGGTTTTCAAAGCGCGCTTGAATAGGTCGGGGCTAGGTGTTAGGGCTAGCAGAACACACCAAATAATTAGAGAAAAGGAATAAGGTGTGTTCGCAGCCCGGGGTCCATTGTGCAGAGATGGAACCTGCTGCTAAGCAATGACGGACTATATGGCGGTACAATGAGAATACACACACGGGTTAGCTTCACCCTGTGTGAAAGAAGCAAACTCTGTTGCGTCACAGGGCCGCAGTACCGCACCTAACGGAAATAATAATAAAGTAGCACAAGAGTGTGCATGAGGTGCCGCACTGACGGACTCCACTAGCCACCCAGACTAAGGTTTGGAAAGCGCGGTGATAGCGCACGGCGCCGCACTGGCGGTCACAGCAATAGACACTGTTTGTGTACTACTGTATGTTGGTAAAGCCGGGCACTAGATTACAATCATCCTCCTTACGCGAGCATTCAAACACAAGGGAGGGGATGATTAAAGAGCGGCTTTCACTCACAACACACACACATAAACAAGTGTATACTAGCGCATGGCCATACGGCCATGCGAACCTTTTATAGCTGCAGCAAGTCCAGGTCCTTCCTAGAGGACCAATGAGAACTGCTACAGTAACTGAGCAACTTCAGGACCTTCCTGGAGGACCAATAGGAGCTACTGCAGTATCTGAGCATGTGACCCCAGACCTCCACTGAGAGGTCTTCCCTTGGGCATGCTCAGAAGGGGAAAAGCAGGACTAAAGGTACCGTCACATTTAGCGACGCTGCAGCGATCTAGACAACGATCCAGATCGCTGCAGCGCCACTGTGTGGTCGCTGGAGAACTGTCACACAGACAGCTCTCCAGCGACCAACTATGTGAAGTCCCCTGGTAACCAGGGTAAACATCGGGTTACTAAGCGCAGGGCTGAGCTTAGTAACCCGATGTTTATCCTGGTTACCAGCGTAAACGTAAAAAAAAAAAAACACTACATACTTACATTCCGGTGTCTGTCCCCCGGCGCTGTGCTTCTCTGCACTGACTGTTAGCGCCAGCCGGAAAGCACAGCGGTGATGTCACCGCTGTGCTCTGCTTTCCGGCCGGCCGGCGCTCACAGTGCAGAGAAGCACAGCGCCGGGGGACAGACACCGGAATGTAAGTATGTAGTGTTTGTTTTTTTTTACGTTTACGCTGGTAACCAGGGTAAACATCGGGTTACTTAGCGCGGCCCTGCGCTTAGTAACCCGATGTTTACCCTGGTTACCAGTGAAGACATCGCTGAATCGGCGTCACACACGCCGATTCAGCGATGTCTGCGGGAGTCCAGCGACGAAATAAAGTTCTGGACTTTATGCTCTGACCAACGATGGCACAGCAGGATCCTGATCGCTGCTGCCTGTCAAACTCAACGATATCGCTAGCCAGGACGCTGCAACGTCACGGATCGCTAGCGATATCGTTCAGTGTGACGGTACCTTTAGTCCCAGAGACATCTGCTCACCGCTGATCAGTACAGGCTACAATGGCAGAGCCTGGAAAGGCAGCAGTAACCATTTGCACAGAACCAGACTGAGCGAGACGCTGGGACCGACGTCTCCGCTGAGCAGCCTCCACTGCAGCTGATGCAGAATGAGAGACCGCAGCATACAAGGTTCGAGAAGATTCCCCCTGTGCAGCTGTGGGTACTCGACTCCTAACACTTGGTATCAGCCTGATTGTCTGCGGAAGTGCATTCCAAAGAGCTGACGCAGCACGAGAGAAGTCTTGGGAATGGAGGTGCGAGGTTCGGATTACGGAGGATGTTAGTCTTAGGTCATTTGTAGAACTGAGGGCACATGTAGGGCGATAGACAGAGATGAGAGAGGAGATATAAGGTGGTGCAGAACTGTGGAGAGCTTTGTGGGTGAGAGAGATGAGTTTATACTGGACTCTGTAGCGAATGGGTAGCCAGTGTAATGACTGGAACAAGATAGAGGCATCGGTGAAGCGGCTGGACAGAAATATGACCCTGGTAAGAGGGAGACCGATCAGAAGAGAGTTGCAGTAGTCCAGATGAGAATGAATAAGAGCGACAGTAAGAGTCTTAGCAGTTTCACCTTAGTTTTAGTCGTAGCACCTTAGCAGGGGAGAAAAGGTCGGATTCTGGAGATGTTTTTAAGATGCAGGTGACAAGAGCGAGTGAGTGATCGGATATAGGGAGTAAAGGAAAGTTCAGTGTCAAATATGACCCCAAGACAGCGGGCATGCTGCTTGGGAGTTATGGTTGAAACCTCCAGGGTAATTTCGATGTTAGGTAGAGTGAGGTTAGTAGAGGGGAAAAACTACAAGAATTTCAGTTTTGGAGAAATTTATTTTCAGATAGAGGGAGGACATGATGTTAGAGACAGCAGACAGACAATCATTGGTATTTTGAATTAGGGTAGGGCCCCGTCGGACTGGAGTACCTTGGGCCCACCAGAGAAAAATCATTCTTGGGGCCCACCATGCCATTTTAAAAATACCACACAGGATAGATCCTCTATATACTACACCACACAGGAGAGCTGACAGATCCTCTATATACTACACCACACAGGAGAGCTGACAGATCCTGTATATACTACACCACACAGGAGAGCTGACAGATCCTCTATATACTACACCACACAGGAGAGCTGACAGATCCTCTATATACTACACCACACAGGAGAGCTGACAGATCCTCTATATACTACACCACACAGGAGAGCTGACAGATCCTCTATATACTACACCACACAGGAGAGCTGACAGATCCTCTATATACTACACCACACAGGAGAGCTGACAGATCCTCTACATACTACACCACACGGGAGAGCTGACAGATCCTCTATATACTACACCACACACGAGAGCTGACAGATCCTCTATATACTACACCACACGGGAGAGGGGACAGATCCTCTATATACTACACCACACAAGAGAGCTGACAGATCCTCTATATACTACACCACACAAGAGAGCTGACATATCCTCTATATACTACACCACACAGGAGAGCTGACAGATCCTCTATATACTACACCACACGGGAGAGCTGACAGATCCTCTATATAATACACCACACAGGAGAGCTGACAGATCCTCTATATAATACACCACACAGGAGAGCTGACAGATCCTCTATATACTACACCACACACGAGAGCTGACAGATCCTCTATATACTACACCACACGGTAGAGGGGACAGATCCTCTATATACTACACCACACAAGAGAGCTGACAGATCCTCTATATACTACACCACACAAGAGAGCTGACAGATCCTCTATATACTACACCACACAGGAGAGCTGACAGATCCTCTATATACTACACCACACGGGAGAGCTGACAGATCCTCTATATAATACACCACACAGGAGAGCTGACAGATCCTCTATATAATACACCACACAGGAGAGCTGACAGATCCTCTATATACTACACCACACAGGAGAGCTGACAAATCCTCTATATACTACACCACACAGGAAGGATGAGAGATCCTCTATATACTGCACCACACAGGAGAGCTGACAGATCCTCTTTATACTGCACCACACAGGAGAGCTGACAGATCCTCTATATACAACACCACACAGGACAGCTGACAGATCCTCTATATACTACACCAAACCGGAGAGCTGACAGATCCTCTATATACTACACCACACAGGAGAGCTGACAGATCCTCTATATACTACACCACACAGGAGAGCTGACAGATCCTCTATATCAGAGGTCCCCAACTCCAGTCCTCAAGGCCCACCAACAGGTCATGTTTTCAGGATTTCCTTTGCATTGCACAGGTGATGCAATTATTACCTGGGCAAGACTAAGGAAATCCTGAAAACATGACATGTTGGTGGGCCTTGAGGACTGGAGTTGGGGACCCCTGCTCTATATAATACATCACACAGGAGAGCTGACAGATCCTCTATATACTACACCACACAGGAGAGCTGACAAATCCTCTATATACTACACCACACGGGAGAGCTGACAGATCCTCTATATACTACACCACACAGGAGAGCTGACAGATCCCCTATATACTACACCACACAGGAGAGCTGACAGATCCCCTATATACTACACCACACAGGAGAGCTGACAGATCCCCTATATACTACACCACACAGGACAGATCCTCTATATACTACACCACACAGGAGAGCTGACAGATCCACTATATAATATACCACACAGGAGAGCTGACAGATCCTCTATATACTTCACCACACAGGAGAGCGGACAGATCCTCTATATACGACGCCACACAGGAGAGCTGACAGATCCTCTATATACTACACCACACGGGAGAGCTGACAGATCCTCTATATACTGCACCACACGGGAGAGCTGACAGATCCTCTATATACTACACCACACGGGAGAGCTGACAGATCCTCTATATACTACACAACACGGGAGAGCTGACAGATCCTCTATATACTACACCACACAGGAGAGCTGACAGATCCTCTATATTCTACACCACACAGGAGAGCTGACAGATCCTCTATATACTACACCACACGGGAGAGCTGACAAATCCTCTGTATACTACACCACACAGGAGAGCTGACAGATCCTCTATATACTACACCGGAGAGCTGACAGATCCTCTATATACTACACCACACAGGAGAGCCGACAGATCCTCTATATACCACACCGGAGAGCTGACAGATCCTCTATATACTACACCACACAGGAGAGCCGACAGATCCTCTATATACCACACCGGAGAGCTGACAGATCCTCTATATACTACACCACACAGGAGAGCGGACAGATCCTCTATATACTACACCACACAGGAGAGCTGACAGATCCCCTATATACTACACCACACAGGACAGATCCTCTATATACTACACCACACAGGAGAGCTGACAGATCCTCTATATACTTCACCACACAGGAGAGCGGACAGATCCTCTATATACCACACCACACAGGAGAGCCGACAGATCCTCTATATACCACACCGGAGAGCTGACAGATCCTTTATATACTACACCACACAGGAGAGCTGACAGATCCTCTATATACTACACCACACAGGAGAGCTGACAGATCCTCTATATACTACACCACACAGGAGAGCTGACAGATCCTCTATATACTTCACCACACAGGAGAGCTGACAGATCCTCTATATACTACACCACACAGGAGAGCTGACAGATCCTCTATATTCTACACCACACAGGAGAGCTGACAGATCCTCTATATACTACACCACACAGGAGAGCTGAGAGATCCTCTATATACTACACCACACAGGAGAGATGACAGATCCTCTATATACTACACCACACAGGAGAGATGACAGATCCTCTATATACTACACCACACAGGAGAGCTGACAGATCCTCTATATACTACACCACACGGGAGAGCTGACAGATCCTCTATATACTACCCCAACACGGGAGAGCTGACAGGTCCTCTATATACTACACCACACAGGAGAGCTGACAGATCCTCTATGTTCTACACCACACAGGAGAGCTGACAGATCCTCTATATACTACACCACACACGAGAGCAGACAGATCCTCTATATACCACACCGGAGAGCTGACAGATCCCCTATATACTACACCACACGGGAGAGCCGACAGATCCTCTGTATACTACACCGCACGGGAGAGCAGACAGATCCTCTATATACCACACCGGAGAGCTGACAAATCCTCTATATACTACACCACACAGGAGAGCTGACAGATCCTCTATATACTACACCACACAGGAGAGCTGACAGATCCTCTATATACTACACCACACACGAGAGCAGACAGATCCTCTATATACCACACCGGAGAGCTGACAGATCCCCTATATACTACACCACACGGGAGAGCCGACAGATCCTCTGTATACTACACCGCACGGGAGAGCAGACAAATCCTCTATATACCACACCGGAGAGCTGACAGATCCCCTATATACTACACCACACGGGAGAGCTGACAGATCCTCTGTATACTACACCGCACGGGAGAGCAGACAGATCCTCTATATACCACACCGGAGAGCTGACAGATCCTCTATATACTACACCACACGGGAGAGCCGACAGATCCTCTGTATACTACACCGCACGGGAGAGCAGACAGATCCTCTATATACCACACAGGAGAGCTGACAGATCCTCTATATACCACACCGGAGAGCTGACAGATCCCCTATATACTACACCACACGGGAGAGCTGACAGATCCTCTATATACTACACCACACAGGAGAGCGGACAGATCCTCTATATACTACACCACACAGGAGAGCTGACAGATCCTCTATATACTACACCACACAGGAGAACTGACAGATCCTCTATATACTACACCACACAGGAGAGCTGACAGATCCTCTATATACTACACCACACAGGAGAGCTGACAGATCCTCTATATACTACACCACACACGAGAGATGACAGATCCTCTATATACTACACCACACAGGAGAGCTGACAGATCCTCTATATACTACACCACACAGGAGAGCTGACAGATCCTCTATATACTACACCACACAGGAGAGCTGACAGATCCTCTATATACTACACCACACAGGAGAGCTGACAGATCCTCTATATACTACACCACACAGGAGAGCTGACAGATCCTCTATATACTACACCACACAGGAGAGCTGACAGATCCTCTATATTCTACACCACACGGGAGAGCTGACAGATCCTCTATATACTACACCACACAGAAGAGCTGAGAGATCCTCTATATACTACACCACACAGGAGAGCTGACAGATCCTCTATATACTACACCACACAGGAGAGCTGACAGATCCTCTATATACTACACCACACAGGAGAGCTGACAGATCCTCTATATACTACACCACACAGGAGAGCTGACAGATCCTCTATATACTACACCACACAGGACAGCTGACAGATCCTCTATATACTACACCACACAGGAGAGCTGACAGATCCTCTATATTCTACACCACACGGGAGAGCTGACATATCCTCTATATACTACACCACACAGAAGAGCTGAGAGATCCTCTATATACTACACCACACAGGAGAGCTGACAGATCCTCTATATACTACACCACACAGGAGAGCTGACAGATCCTCTATATACTACACTACACAGGAGAGCTGACAGATCCTCTATATACTACACCACACAGGAGAGCTGACAGATCCTCTATATACTACACCACACAGAAGAGCTGACAGATCCTCTATATACTACACCACATAGGAGAGCTGACAGATCCTCTATATACTACACCACACAGGAGAGCTGACAGATCCTCTATATACTACACCACACAGGAGAGCTGACAGATCCTCTATATACTACACCACACAGGAGAGCTGACAGATCCTCTATATACTACACCACACAGGAGAGCTGACAGATCCTCTATATACTACACCACACAGGAGAGCTGACAGATCCTCTATATTCTACACCACACGGGAGAGCTGACAGATCCTCTATATACTACATCACACAGGAGAGCTGACAGATCCTCTATATACTACACCACACGGGAGAGCTGACAGATCCTCTATATACTACACCACACAGGAGAGCTGACAGATCCTCTATATACTACACCACACAGGAGAGCTGACAGATCCTCTATATACTACACCACACACGAGAGATGACAGATCCTCTATATACTACACCACACAGGAGAGCTGACAGATCCTCTATATACTACACCACACAGGAGAGCTGACAGATCCTCTATATACTACACCACACAGGAGAGCTGACAGATCCTCTATATACTACACCACACAGGAGAGCTGACAGATCCTCTATATACTACACCACACAGGAGAGCTGACAGATCCTCTATATACTACACCACACAGGAGAGCTGACAGATCCTCTATATTCTACACCACACGGGAGAGCTGACAGATCCTCTATATACTACACCACACAGAAGAGCTGAGAGATCCTCTATATACTACACCACACAGGAGAGCTGACAGATCCTCTATATACTACACCACACAGGAGAGCTGACAAATCCTCTATATACTACACCACACAGGAGAGCTGACAGATCCTCTATATACTACACCACACAGGAGAGCTGACAGATCCTCTATATACTACACCACACAGGACAGCTGACAGATCCTCTATATACTACACCACACAGGAGAGCTGACAGATCCTCTATATTCTACACCACACGGGAGAGCTGACAGATCCTCTATATACTACACCACACAGAAGAGCTGAGAGATCCTCTATATACTACACCACACAGGAGAGCTGACAGATCCTCTATATACTACACCACACAGGAGAGCTGACAGATCCTCTATATACTACACTACACAGGAGAGCTGACAGATCCTCTATATACTACACCACACAGGAGAGCTGACAGATCCTCTATATACTACACCACACAGAAGAGCTGACAGATCCTCTATATACTACACCACATAGGAGAGCTGACAGATCCTCTATATACTACACCACACAGGAGAGCTGACAGATCCTCTATATACTACACCACACAGGAGAGCTGACAGATCCTCTATATACTACACCACACAGGAGAGCTGACAGATCCTCTATATACTACACCACACAGGAGAGCTGACAGATCCTCTATATACTACACCACACAGGAGAGCTGACAGATCCTCTATATTCTACACCACACGGGAGAGCTGACAGATCCTCTATATACTACATCACACAGGAGAGCTGACAGATCCTCTATATACTACACCACACGGGAGAGCTGACAGATCCTCTATATACTACACCACACAGGAGAGCTGACAGATCCTCTATATACTACACCACACAGGAGAGCTGACAGATCCTCTATATTCTACACCACACGGGAGAGCTGACAGATCCTCTATATACTACACCACACAGAAGAGCTGAGAGATCCTCTATATACTACACCACACAGGAGAGCTGACAGATCCTCTATATACTTCACCACACAGGAGAGCTGAGAGATCCTCTATATACTACACCACACAGGAGAGCTGACAGATATACAGTGGGGCAAAAAAGTATTTAGTCAGTCAGCAATAGTGCAAGTTCCACCACTTAAAAAGATGAGAGGCGTCTGTAATTTACATCATAGGTAGACCTCAACTATGGGAGACAAACTGAGAAAAAAAAATCCAGAAAATCACATTGTCTGTTTTTTTAACATTTTATTTGCATATTATGGTGGAAAATAAGTATTTGGTCAGAAACAAAATTTCATCTCAATACTTTGTAATATATCCTTTATTGGCAATGACAGAGGTCAAACGTTTTCTGTAAGTCTTCACAAGGTTGCCACACACTGTTGTTGGTATGTTGGCCCATTCCTCCATGCAGATCTCCTCTAGAGCAGTGATGTTTTTGGCTTTTCGCTTGGCAACACGGACTTTCAACTCCCTCCAAAGGTTTTCTATAGGGTTGAGATCTGGAGACTGGCTAGGCCACTCCAGGACCTTGAAATGCTTTTTACGAAACCACTCCTTCATTGCCCTGGCGGTGTGCTTTGGATCATTGTCATGTTGAAAGACCCAGCCACGTTTCATCTTCAATGCCCTTGCTGATGGAAGGAGGTTTGCACTCAAAATCTCACGATACATGGCCCCATTCATTCTTTCATGTACCCGGATCAGTCGTCCTGGCCCCGTTGCAGAGAAACAGCCCCAAAGCATGATGTTTCCACCACCATGCTTTACAGTAGGTATGGTGTTTGATGGATGCAACTCAGTATTCTTTTTCCTCCAAACACGACAAGTTGTGTTTCTACCAAACAGTTCCAGTTTGGTTTCATCAGACCATAGGACATTCTCCCAAAACTCCTCTGGATCATCCAAATGCTCTCTAGCAAACTTCAGACGGGCCTGGACATGTACTGGCTTAAGCAGTGGGACACGTCTGGCACTGCAGGATCTGAGTCCATGGTGGCGTAGTGTGTTACTTATTGTAGGCCTTGTTACATTGGTCCCAGCTCTCTGCAGTTCATTCACTAGGTCCCCCCGCGTGGTTCTGGGATTTTTGCTCACCGTTCTTGTGATCATTCTGACCCCACGGGGTGGGATTTTGCGTGGAGCCCCAGATCGAGGGAGATTATCAGTGGTCTTGTATGTCTTCCATTTTCTAATTATTGCTCCCACTGTTGATTTCTTCACTCCAAGCTGGTTGGCTATTGCAGATTCAGTCTTCCCAGCCTGATGCAGGGCTACAATTTTGTTTCTGGTGTCCTTTGACAGCTCTTTGGTCTTCACCATAGTGGAGTTTGGAGTCAGACTGTTTGAGGGTGTGCACAGGTGTCTTTTTATACTGATAACAAGTTTAAACAGGTGCCATTACTACAGGTAATGAGTGGAGGAAAGAGGAGACTCTTAAAGAAGAAGTTACAGGTCTGTGAGAGCCAGAAATCTTGATTGTTTGTTTCTGACCAAATACTTATTTTCCGCCATAATATGCAAAAAAAATGATAAAAAAAACAGACAATATGATTTTCTGGATTTTTTTTTCTCAGTTTGTCTCCCATAGTTGAGGTCTACCTATGATGTAAATTACAGACGCCTCTCATCTTTTTAAGTGGTGGAACTTGCACTATTGCTGACTGACTAAATACTTTTTTGCCCCACTGTATATATATATACATACATCTCTATATACTACACCACACAGGAGAACAGTAATGTAGGTCCAGTGTGTGTAGTAAAATACTTACCGGTGGCCATATTCCACTGCAATGAAGAAGACAGAAGCAACGACACAGCGGCAGAAGACGGCGACTGCTGCGTATTTTATTACACACAGGGAAGCTTTCTGTTGGGGGCGAGACATTGTTTTTATTAGTATGATTTTGGTATAGATGTGATTTTTTTCATCACTTGTTATAGCTTTTTTTGTGGAATTGTGGCAACCTGAAAAAAGAACATTTGGAATTCTTGAGTTGTTTCTGTTTACGGTGTTTACTGATCGAGTTAATTGTTTTTATATTTTGATAGATCGGACGTTTCTGAACCCAGCAATGCCAAATATGTGTTGTTTTTTTATTTTTTAAATATATTTATTTTCAATTGACTAAAAAGGGGTGATTTGAACTTTTAGGAATTTTTTAAATTTTGTTTTTACCTTTCACTGGTACAGATAGCCCCCTTAGAGGACATGAGGATGCGATCATCCGATCGCATGTGCTATAATATGCAGTGCTGCCACAGCATCACTGCAGATAGCAGAAATCACAGTCTCCTTTAAAGCTCGGCCACAGGAAGAAGACCCCTGGCTGTCATTACAACCCATTGGTGACCCACGATCACATCATGGGCGCCAATGGGTGAGAGAATGATGCGCACGCATGTTGACATGTGTTATATGCTGCTGTCAGAGATTGACACTGGCATTTAACACGCGCCATACATGTAAGGCTGATGTCGTAAAGGTGTTACCTGAGGACCCCCTTCACCACTGTGTCACCCAATATCCTGTGGGCCCCCTCCCCCACTGTGCTACCTCTGTCAAGGTAAAAATATATGTCTTTATACACTTTTGTACTTTTATATACTCTTATGCTGTGAAACAATAAGTTTTTCCCTTCGCTTGCTAATGCAAATTTAACTGTATTTAAGATGGCTGCCAGTATTCACTTTTGCCTTAGTTTTTGTACTTGCCAAGAATCTACTTTCGTTTCTGAAGCTAAAGTATCGTTTCTGGAGAAATGGAAACTTAACAAGATGTGGACAAAGGAAGATTCATCAGATGATGTCATAGCCAATCAGAGGGACTGAATACTAGATACATTGCTTAAACCCCGCCTAACCCCGCCCTCTGCACACCTTCCCCCAATGGACTATATAATGTTATGTATATGAAATAAACAGTTCAGTTGCTGTGACGTTACACACGAGCGTGCAATGAGTTTGAACCAGCATTGTGTCTGACTCATTCTTATCCGGTACCAACATGCTCCTAATCTGATTTGGAATGACTGGTGGATGAAGGGTATTGTCGTGACGACCCCGACACCTCTATTTCCCTGTGGGCCCCCTCCCCCACTGTGCTACCTCTATTTTCCTGTGGGCCCCCTCCCCCACTGTGTCACCTCTATTTTCCTGTGGGCCCCCTCCCCCCTGTGCTACCTCTGTTTTCCTGTGGGCCCCCTCCCCCACTGTGCTACCTCTATTTTCCTGTGGGCCCCCTCCCCCACTGTGCTACCTCTATTTTCCTGTGGGCCCCCTCCCCCACTGTGTCACCTCTATTTTCCTGTGGGCCCCCTCCCCCCTGTGCTACCTCTGTTTTCCTGTGGGCCCCCTCCCCCACTGTGCTACCTCTATTTTCCTGTGGGCCCCCTCCCCCACTGTGCTACCTCTATTTTCCTGTGGGCCCCCTCCCCCCTGTGCTACCTCTGTTTTCCTGTGGGCCCCCTCCCCCACTGTGCTACCTCTATTTTCCTGTGGGCCCCCTCCCCCACTGTGTCACCTCTATTTTCCTGTGGGCCCCCTCCCCCACTGTCACCTCTATTTTCCTGTGGGCCCCCTCCCCCCTGTGCTACCTCTGTTTTCCTGTGGGCCCCCTCCCCCACTGTGCTACCTCTATTTTCCTGTGGGCCCCCTCCCCCACTGTGTCACCTCTATTTTCCTGTGGGCCCCCTCCCCCACTGTCACCTCTATTTTCCTGTGGGCCCCCTCCCCCACTATGTCACCTCTGATTTCCTATGGGCCTAGTCAGAGAGGGAAAGGGGAGCCACAGTAAAATAGCGGTGGATGACGCAATAGGGGAGGGGGCCCACAAGAAAATTAGAATATCACTGTGGGCCCCCTCCCCTATGTCACCTTTAGGATGAATGGGACCCCCTCCCCTAACTGCCTCTGTGCAGGCATCATAGAGTTATTACTTACAGTCACAGTGACTCTGACTGCAGCCATCAGACTCCCTCTGCTCCACTGCTGCTTGGGTAGGACTGCTGACCAATCACAGCACAGCTCCTTGCCTGAGCTGTGCTGTGAGCTCACACAAAGAAAACTAACGCTGATTGGCTGAATTGCAGCGAATCAGCGTTTACACTGCTGCCCAGGGCTTTGTGGATTGTGGAAGAGGAGCAGAGATCATACCCAGCACTGGAAACAGGTGACTGCGGGTCAGCTGTGTGTGCGTGTCTGCTCTCAGCCTCACAGTCAGAGTCAGCTGTTCCTCTGACTGTGCTGGCTGCAGTGAACGTCGGCACTCTGCACACACCGCTCTCTGCACACACAGCTCTCCTGGCAGAGGAATGGCAGCGGCAGCAGGTGATGTGAAGGAGCTGCTCCTGCACTTCCAATCACCTGTGCAGTCTGCCAGCTGTGCCGTCTATACAATAAAGTGCGCACTGCTGTGCGCAAGCTATGAGCATGCAGGGCACGCACAAATGAAGGAGGCAGGAGCTGGGGGCGGGGCCCACCGGAGGATTCTCCGGTGTCCCGGTGCCCCAGTCCGACCCTGGGTAGGGGTGATGTCAGGGGAAGAAGTGTATAATTGGGTCTCATCAGCATAGAGATGATACTGGAACCCAAATCTGCTGATTGTTTGTCCAATGGGGCAGTGTATAGAGAGAAGTGGAGGGGGCCTAGGAATGAGCCCTGCGGAACCCCAATAGTAAAGGGACAAGGAGAGGAAGAGGAGCCGGCAAAAGATAAAGTGAAGGAGCGGTCAGAGAGGTAGGATGAGAACCAGGAGAGGGCTGTGTCCTTGAGGCCTATAGAGCAGAGCATAGTGAGGAGGAACTGGTGATCCACAGTGTGAAATGCGGCAGAGAGATCCAGGAGAATCAGCAGGGAGCAATGACCTTTGGATTTAGCTGTTATTAGATCATTAGAGACTTTAGTGAGGGGCAGTTTCAGTGGAGTGTAAAGAGCGGAAACCAGATTGTAAGGGGTCAAGAAGAGAGTTATCCGAGAGATAGCGGATTAGACGGGAGTGGACCAAGCGTTCCAGGAGTTTAGAGATGAAGGAAAGGTTAGAGACAGGTCTGTAGTTAGCAGTGCAGTTCTGGTCCAGGGATGGCTTTATAAGTAAATATGATAGCATGTTTAAATGAGGAGGCAAAGATACCTGAAGAAAGAGAGAGGTTAAATATTTTAATCAGGTGAGTGGTGACCACTGGTGAGAGAGACTGCAGGAGAGGTGAAGGAATGGGGTCACTGTTGCAGGTTGTAGGCCGAGCAGAAGCGAGGAGCTTGGAAACTTCTTCTGAAACAGGCTCAAAGGTGTCTAGTGAGCTTGAGGTGCAGCAGGGACGGGGATTCAGGCAATGAGGAGATTGAGCTGAGATATCCTGATGGATGTGGTTGATTTTTTATGAGGAAATAAGTGGCCAGATCCTCACCGCTGAGGTTGGTGATGGGGGCCTGTACTTTATGCTTAGGTGGGGAGTTTAAGGTTTCAAAAAGTCATTTGGGGTTGTTGGATAGTGAGGTGATGAGGGTGGTGAAGTAGGATTGTTTGGCCAGATGAAGGGCAGAGTTATAGGTTTTGAGAATGAACTTATAGTGGATGAAGTCTTCTGCTAAGAGAAATTTTTTACACTGCCGCTCTGCACACCTTGAGCAGTGCTGAAGAAAGCGTGTGTTATGGCCGCTGCTCCCTCCGCTGCTGTCTCTATTTACCTCTACAGGTGCCGCACTGTCATCTGTCCCATTACGGTCATTCCTCCTGAAGTCTTGCTTCCTCCTCACCGCTCTGCTCGTCTCGCCGCCATCCCCGCTGCTATAGTCTCTGCCGCCGCTGTCCCGGGGGTTCTGCTCCGCCTTCTTCCTCCCAGCACCAAGCTGATCATCCGTCCTCTCATTCTGCCACTAGGGGACTTCAACGTGGTGCTCCTGTCCTTCCAATCTCCCAGCCTGTTTCTGCTCCATGCAAGCCCCATAGGTCGCGGGCCACACTCTTCTCTCCTATTAACCCTCTCAGTCCCTTCCCAGTAGCCCTTGCCTCCCAATCAGCCTTCAGCACAGGATATATCAGGCGGCTCCGCCATTCTGGCGGAGCCTGATTATCGTGTGCATTCCATACGTGCTTCTGACCCGTTCTCTGTTCCGTCCTGCTTATTTTGTAGTGTTAGCCTTTTTGTTCTGCCCTTTTCACTCTCATCGCCTGTATCCTGTCCTGTGCTTCCCCTCTCCTGAGCCGTCCTTCTTGGTTGCAGCTGTTGCGGTATCTGACTCCCTCGGGTCTGCTCCTCACGATCCCTGTATAGGGGTTGTTCCCAGGCCCTCTCGCCCGTGGGAGCCTCAGTGCCATGACCCAGAGACCCACTCTTGCTACACGTCTTTCCCGATGACATAGCTTGTTTGCATTGCGTGCCAGGGATGCTGTTGTCTATGTCAGGTCTTTCTGCGTGTAGAAGGTGCTGCTTCATCTAAGGCATTCTTCAGTGTAGTATTGAAGTGTGACAGTGCTAAGTCTGGACAGGAGAGGGAGGAGATGGGGGCTAAAGATGTGTGGAGATTGTCCATAAGCTGCTGGGTATTAATGGTACGTGTATTCCGATAAGTGCGGTAAGTGGGGGTGTCCCAGGTGAGGAGACAATTCTTGACAGAGAAGGAAAGAAGGTTGTGGTCCGAAAGCAGGAGAGGGGGGTTAGTAAAGTCGTGCAGCAAGCCGGGAAGGGAGAAAACCAGGTCCAGAGTATTCCCGTCCTCATGCGTAAGAGAATTAGTAAACTGTGAGAGGCCGAATGAAGAAATTAGAGAAAGAAGATGAGAAGCAGATTGGGAGAGGGGATCATTGATGGGGATGTTAAAGTCTCCCATGATGAGGGTGGGGATGTCACAGGATAGAAAGTGAGTAAGCCAGGTGGCAAAGTGGTCTAGAAACTGGTGGGAGGTGCCTGGAGGGCAAAAAACAACCGCCACTCGCAAGAAGAAGGGCTTAAAGAGTCTGACGGCGTGGACTTCAAAGGAAGGAAATGTAAGTGAGGGAACCGGGAGGATGACCTGGAAAGCACATTGCGATGAAAGGAGCAAACCAACACCGCTACTCTGTCTGTTCTCAGGTCTGGCGGTATGAGAAAATTTCAGCCCACCAAACAAGAGAGCAGCAGCGGCAGTGGTGTCTGAATGCTGGATCCAGGTTTCTGTAATAGCCAGAAGGTTAAGGGAATTAGAGAGAGAAAAAAGGTGAATGTAAGTTAGTTTGTTACACACAGACCGTGCATTCCAGAGAGCACATTGGAAAGCGATAGGAGAAGGCATGCACTGAATGGTAATAAGATTAGCAGGGTTTCTATATGTAGCTGGAGCAGAGTAATGAAAGTTGGTGGAGGGAGGCCCAGGGTTGGGGCAGATGGTGCCTGCAACTAGTAAAACGAGAAAAAACAGAAAGAGCAGGTGGTGGGATGATTTGTATGAATGTTTTGAGTGCTGCATGGAAGTATTGGATGGTTTGGAGTGGGTAAGAAATGTCAGTACAGCATTAGAGTTATACATGGGAGAGGGGAGAAGGGAGGGGTGGATATGGAGAGAGTGCACAGAATGTGTTAAAGGGCGGGCGAGTTGTGAGAAAGCAGAAGTAAAAACAAATAAGCGGCAGATTGATATGATCAATGCATAATGTAGTATGACTGACCAAGCAGCATGTTTGTATGAAAAACTTATGCACCTTAGGCTACTTTCACACTAGCGTCGGATTCGGCCCGTCGCATTGCTTCGGACCGAGATTCTGACGCTAGCGTTTGATGCGCCACACAATGGGTGCAGCAGATGCATTTCTCCGGTGCATCTGCTGCCCCATTGTGAGGTGCGGGGAGGTGGGGGCGGAGTTCCGGCCGCGCAAGCGCGGTCGGAAAAAGCGGTCCTTCGGCAGCAAAAAACGTTACATTTAACGTTTTTTGCTCCCGGCGGTCCGCCACAACACGGCGCAACGGTTGCGACGTGTGTCAATACATCGCAATGCATCGGTAATGTTACTCTATGGGGCAAAAACGCATCCTGCAAACAACTTTGCAGGATGCGTTTTTCCCCTAAACGACGCATTGCGATGTATTAAAAAAAACGCCAGTGTGAAAGTAGCCTTACCTGTCTCCTGCCCTGTCCAACTGCCATTGTATAACTGCCAAGCACTTTATCCTTTTGCACTTAATATCTGTTGCACGCGTGCTATCCCAGCCAGAGCTTAAAGGGAACCTGTCACCCCGTTTTTTAAAGATTAGATAAAAATAGTGTGAAATAGGGGCAGAGCTGGGCTTTACATTAGTGCCTTTTTGGTGCCTTTATTCCCCCGTTAGGCTGCCGAAATACCTTTGTGAACTGGCCGTTTTGTCCTGTCACTCAAGTTGGTCAGGTCGGATGGGCGTGGTCAAATAGCGGTTCCTCCCCCACCTCTTGTGTTTCCCTGCGCAATTTAGTCCCGCCGTTGGCGTTGTGTTTAGCGCCTGCGCAGTAACGTCTAATTTGGCGCCTGCGTATTATGCTTTGCCCAATTGTGGGCATACCATAATTTACATCACTGCGCATGCGCGGGTCGTAACTAGTGTTGAGCATTCCGATACCGCAAGTATCGGGTATCGGCCGATACTTGCGGTATCGGAATTCTGATACCGAGTTCCGATACTTTTGTGGTATCGGGAATCGGTATCGGATCCATATTAATGTGTAAAATAAAGAATTAAAATAAAAAATATTGATATGCTCACCTCTCCGGAGGCCCCTGGACATCACCGCTGGTAACCGGCAGCCTTCTTTGCTTAAAATGAGCGCGTTTAGAGCCTTCCATGACGTCACGGCTTCTGATTGGTCGCGTGCCGCTCATGTGACCGCCACACGACCAATCACAAGCCGCGACGTCATTCTCAGGCCCTAAACTCCTCATTCTAGGAATTTAGGACCTGAGAATGACGTCGTGGCTTGTGATTGGTCGCGTGGCGGTCACATGAGCGGCACGCGACCAATCAGAAGCCGTGACGTCATGGAAGGCCCTAAACGCGCTCATTTTAAGCAAAGAAGGCTGCCGGTTACCAGCGGTGATGTCCAGGGGCCTCCGGAGAGGTAAGTATGTCAATATTTTTTATTTTAATTCTTTATCTTACACATTAATATGGACTGGGTGCCCCGGAAGTGATCATATGGGCATAGTGTTTATCTGGATGCCGGTAAAATTTTCTCAGCCTGAACTGCGAGCGTAATTTTGGCACCAAACTTACGCTCGCAGTTCGGGCTGAGAAAATTTTACCGGCATCCAGATAAACACTATGCCCATATGATCACTTCTGGGGCACCCAGGCTAAAGTTACGACCCGTGCATGCGCAGTGATGTAAATTATGCTATGCCCACAGTTGGGCAAAGCATAATGCGCAGGCGCCAGAGGCGAATTCACTGCGCAACTGCTAAGAAAGAGCGCGATCTGTGCTGTGCGATTCACAGATCGCGTTTACGACAGGCACGCCGAGAAGCAGGGGGGAGGAACCGCTATTTGACCACGCCCATCCGACCTGACCAACTTGAGTGACAGGACAAAACGGCCAGTTCACAAAGGTATTTCGGCAGCCTAACGGGGGAATAAAGGCACCAAAAAGGCACTAATGTAAAGCCAAGCTCTGCCCCTATTTCACACTATCTTTATCTAATCTTTAAAAAACGGGGTGACAGGTTCCCTTTAATATACTGTATATGAAATATATGAAAAGATATTACTTAAATGATATATATTTGTTACCTTTAGATTATTATGTTTGTATTTGGCTCTTTATGTGAAGGGTGTTAATGATGTTTGTAACAAAACTAAATGAGAAAAAATTGTTTCAATAAAAATTATTTGATTTAAAAAAAAACACAGGTGCTTTGTTGATGTAGTTGTCAGAAGATAAAGTCAAGCTAAAGATCTATTGTATGGGATCATACAGTGCACTAAAGAATAGAGTGTATACCAAGTGTAAAATACACCTTATGTCCATGGTAAAGGAATAGCAAAGCTATGATGGAACCCAACTGAGAGACACTGCTTTCACTGCACATAATGGACACCAGGAGCAGTGAAACTACAACAGAATGAATGCAATGTCAACTGGAGGGGCATCCTTGTGGGATGGAAATATGTGCAAAATGGAAAAATGTAACAATGAGTTAGAGATGCTTAAATCAATAACTATGTATGTACATTACTTAAGACCACATTGTGATTTGGAGAATTATTTTGTAAAGGGAACCTGTCAGGTGAAATAACGCTATTTACCTGCAGATACAGGTTTAATCTGCAGGCTAATAGCGTTCTGAACATGCCTGGCGCTGGCATTTAGACCCCTGCTGTAGAGAGGAAATTAATGTTACTCTTACCGGTAGCATTTAGCGCTCAGTGATGGGGGTGGTGCTGGCATTGTTTCAGTCACCACTCTGTGTACAGAGAGCGGTGGTTGTAACTGTGCCTCTGGAACTGACTGATAGCCGGCCCTAATGCTGAGCTGCTGTCAATTAGTGTCGGGTGCGGGGCTACAGCCGCCACTCTCTATACACAAAGCAGTGACTGAACCCGTGCCAGCGTCGCTCCCATGACTGAAACCCGAACACAACCGGGAGGAATATAGTTCATTTCCTCCTGGCAGCAGGGATCTAAAAAACTAGTGTTTTTTCACATGACAAGTTCCCTTTAAGGACAAAATCACCAGAATGCCAGTGTATATAAGTACAAGATGATTTTAAACCATAAGCAACCAAATCGTCTCTGGGAAAGAAAGTTATCAGGCACCTGATACACAGTTACTGAGTTTCAAAAGGATTGATTATTTAGTATACTTTTCCATCTACACATGCTACTAGAGATCAAAATAATTACTGTATTCATTTACATTCAATCACAAAGCAATAGCATCATATGGAGACTGAAGCATTAACATTACTTCTGACTTTTTGCTTAGATTACATGTCGACCACTGATTAATGTAAGACATCCATTTCCAATCACAGCTGCTTACACATGAGCTCCCTAGATTTGTTATTCAGCAATCTGTTCCCAACACCTACATGAGAAGATTGAACTCAGGATTAGATGAGGATTTACTAACTGCTGTATATGTAACAGCACAATGTTAAGAGACAGCAAGAATTTAACTTATCGCAACTTTATCATAGATTTTGTGCCATGATCATTTACGATCAGTCCCTTGTGCTCCCAACCAGATAACCGCTGCAAGGAGTGTGACAGCGGCAGTGCTCCGGAATGCATGCTGCTGTTAAATTTCATTTTTGACAATGGCAGAAAAAGCTGAGTGTTCTGATAATCCACTTTTCGACAATGTAACATCAAAAGTCCCCTCAGGCTGCGTGTCCACGTTCAGGATGGCCGGCGGTATCGTCGGAGCGGCTTAGCCGCTCTGCGGTAAGCCCCGCCCCCTTTTTGGGACGCGATGATGCCGGATGTGTTCACAGCACACATCCGGCATCATCGCTCCCCACCATAGGGCCCTGTGCTATATCTTGCGGCGACGCAGCGTCGCCGCAAGATATACGGACATGCTGCGATCTGAAAAGACGCGCAGCATGTCCGGAGTCGCAGGGCCGCCGCGTGCGTGTTACCACGCATAGTGGAGACGGGATTTCATTAAATCCCCTCCACTATGCTGTAACATCTGGACGCTGCGTGTCTGACGCTGCGGCTCTATGCAGCGTCAGACACGCAGCGTTTCCTGCACGTGGAAACATACCCTTAGGGCATGTTTACTAGTGATGAGCGAATTTGTTCAGAAAACGATTGCCAAACATATATTCGGCATAAATATGGCACATTTGGATTCGTGATCGGAAACACAAGCAAAATTTTATAAAATCGGGAAAAAAACGGTAGCTTTCGGTAAAACTAAGGGAAAATATTTGCCTTGCCACAAAAGTACTTTAGCACTTTAGCAATGATAATGAAGGTGTATCATGAGGGTTTGGCAAGTGTTTGAAGAGGGGAGGGGGTTTGCAGAGCTCAGAGGTGCGGCGTTCTTGTAAACAGTCATTTTTTTTCCTAACTTTATGTGTGCACATTGCGGCTAACCAATCAGGGCACAGGAAACACCCACAATGTCCTGACACAATGGCTTGTGTCATTGTCTGCTGAAATCACATGTAAAAATAGTGAACATCTTGTTTTAGCGTCATTTTGAAACTGTTACAGCGCAGAGAGGCTGCTCCTGATGCTGGCTCTGTTAGCAGCAAAATTTTAGCTAGTTAGGCTACTTTCACATATAAGGTTTTTCCCGTCAGGCAGGATCCGGCGAATTTTTGAAAAAACAGATCTGTTGCAGATTGTGAAAAACTGATGCAACAGATCCGTTTTTTTATTAACCCAGGGATAGAGTTTGGACTACCTGTTCGAGAGAGAAAGAGGGAGAGAATGAATGCATGAAAAAACAGATTCGGAGGCCGGATTCATCATTTCACATCTCAGTTTCATATGTTTTTTGCCGGATCAGTCGCTGGGCGTTTTTTCGCCGGACAGAAAAAACGTTCCTCTGTACGTTTTCTCTGTCCGCCGGAAACAGCTTTTTTGATGGATCCGGCAACAAAACGGATGAAACGTGTGGTCATCAGGCTCAATCTGGCGCTAATACAACTCTATGAGGAAAAAAACAGATGCGGCGTAAAAAAAAGGATTCTTTTTTTCAAAACTCGCTGGATTGTGCCTGACAGCAAAAACCTAATGTGTGAAAGTAGCCTTAGCTAGGCGGTTGTATATCAGTCAGATATTGCAGTGTTACAGATCTGCAACACAGGACTAAGGTAGAAGGGGGAAAACTGACCCTGCACTATGACTAGGCTGAAACCCTATGATGGAGTGTGCAGCTCATTCCTTGCGAATAGACCCACCGACAATCCTAGGTTAAGCTAGAGCTCAAGCAGATTAACACTGTTGTCGAGCAAGGAATGGGAGGCAGGTGCTGGTTAATAAAGAGTGATACAAACACCTGACCCAAGACAAACCCAGCACCAGAGGAAAAAGACCAGTAGCCAGAACTCCACAAGAAAATGGCAGATAGTACAAACTAAACAGATTCTAACATGCAGCTATCTAGTGTGGCTGTTACATTTACCTTCAGGCATTTTTTTGTCATTACCGAGGTCCACAGACAAAGCCAGTAGGGCACATGTCCTACAAGTGTGTTGTGCTACATGCATGAGTATAGCATTCTAAATAATATTTTTTCACTAACTAAATGTGAAACAGCCTGCTGTATCCCACCTTGTCATTTTGTGCTGTGGTGATATGAAAAAATTAAAAAAAATTCAGTTTCAAAAACTTAGACAGCCCGCCATATCACACTTTGTCATTTTGTTGAGTTGAAATAAAGCTGTAGAGGCCTGATCCAGAAGCCACAAAAAATTCTTCTGTTCCTAGTGTCATACAGCAGGGGACCTGACTTTCAAATAGTTTGCAGCATGTAGTGTGTTATAGAGGCCTGATCCAAACCCCACAAAAATTCTTCTCTTCCTAGTGTCATACAGTAGGAAACCTGACTTTAAAATAGTTTGTAGCATCTAGTATGTTATAGAGTCCTGATTCAGAGGCCACAAAAATTGTTCTGTTCCTAGTGTCATAAAGTAGGAAACCTGACTTTCAAATAGTTTGCAGCATCTGGTGTGTTATAGAGGCTTGATCCAGAGGCCAAAAAAAAATCTTGTATTCCTAACATCATATAGTAGGGGACATATTGTGAGGTGTCGAGTTCCCGCCGCTTCACAAGGGGAATCTCGAACTATGTCTGCTGCGGTCTCCCATTCTCCTCCAGCTGCAGTTGAACCTGCTCAGCGGAGACGTCAGTCCTAGCATCTGGCTCAGCCTGACACTGTCCGAATGGTTACTGTTGCCTTTCCAGGCTCTGCTCTTGTAGCCAGCACTGGTCAACGGCGAGCAGGCTTTTCTGGGACTAAGTCCTGCTTTTCACGCACTGAGCATGCCCTCGGAAGGTCCTCTCATTGGAGGTCAGGGGTCACACGCTCAGGCCCTGTTGCAGCTCCTATTGGTCCACCAGGAAGGTCCTGTAGAACTGCAACTATAAAAGGTTTGTGGCCATGCGCTAGTATCAAGTGTGTTTGGCTTATGCCAGTGGATACTATACCACTCTATACATATGTGGTTTGAGGCTGTAGCTTTGGGACTGTACACTCAGGCAGGCAGCTAGCGTCAGTGGGGGCAATTAGCCTTGGCTTAGCATCTGGTTCCTTCATGTGTGCGGTTAGCACAGAAGAGTTCTAGAGCAAGCACAACCCGTAGTTAAGGTAATAGTTTTGTGTACAGAGCGACTCTGTGAGTCAACAGAGATCGCTTCCAGTTCACACGGGTGAAGCTTAACCCACGTGTGAGCTCAGAGGTTATCCGCCGTTACTTTGCAGCAGATAACTCTGCTGTTGTGAATTCTGCTCTTGGGCTCCCTCCGGTGGTTGTAAGTGGCACTTTTGTGAGTTCTGCTCTTGGGCTCCTGTTATGATAAGGTAATTCAGTACCACAATGGACATAGAGGTCAGAGCACATACAGTGACCTGACAATAACCCAAAAACATAGAACGAGCTCTGAGACGTGGGAACTCTGCTGACCGCAATCCCTAATCCTCTCCAACCACACTAGAGGCAGCCGTGGATTGCGCCTAACGCTCCCTATGCAACTCGGCACAGCCTGAGAAACTAGCTAGCCTGAAGATAGAAAATAAGCCTACCTTGCCTCAGAGAAATACCCCAAAGGAAAAGGCAGCCCCCACATATAATGACTGTGAGTTAAGATGAAAAGACAAACGTAGAGATGAAATAGATTTAGCAAAGTGAGGCCCGACTTTCTGAACAGAGCGAGGATAGGAAAGGTAACTTTGCGGTCAACACAAAACCCTACAAAAACCACGCAAAGGGGGCAAAAAGACCCTCCGTACCGAACTAACGGCACGGAGGTACACCCTTTGCGTCCCAGAGCTTCCAGCAAAACAAATAGACAAGCTGGACAGAAAAAATAGCAACAAATAGCAAAGAAGCACTTAGCTATGCAGAGCAGCAGGCCACAGGAATGATCCAGAGAAACACAAGTCCAACACTGGAACATTGACAGGAAGCATGGATCAAAGCATCAGGTGGAGTTAAGTAGAGAAGCAGCCAACGACCTCACCAGATCACCTGAGGGAGGAAACTCAGAAGCTGCAGTACCACTTTCCTCCACAAACGGAAGCTCCCAGAGAGAATCAGCCGAAGTACCACTTGTGACCACAGGAGTGAACTCTGCCACAGAATTCACAACAGTACCCCCCCCTTGAGGAGGGGTCACCGAACCCTCACCAGAGCCCCCAGGCCGACCAGGATGAGCCACATGAAAGGCACGAACAAGATCGGGAGCATGGACATCAGAGGCAAAAACCCAGGAATTATCTTCCTGAGCATAACCCTTCCATTTAACCAGATACTGGAGTTTCCGTCTTGAAACACGAGAATCCAAAATCTTCTCCACAATATACTCCAATTCCCCCTCCACCAAAACCGGGGCAGGAGGCTCAACAGATGGGACCATAGGTGCCACGTATCTCCGCAACAATGACCTATGGAATACGTTATGTATGGAAAAAGAATCTGGAAGGGTCAGACGAAAAGACACAGGATTAAGAACCTCAGAAATCCTATACGGACCAATAAAACGAGGTTTAAACTTAGGAGAGGAAACCTTCATAGGAATATGACGAGAAGATAACCAAACCAGATCCCCAACACGAAGTCGGGGACCCACATGGCGTCTGCGATTAGCGAAAAGTTGAGCCTTCTCCTGGGACAAGGTCAAATTGTCCACTACCTGAGTCCAAATCTGCTGCAACCTGTCCACCACAGTATCCACACCAGGACAGTCCGAAGACTCAACCTGTCCTGAAGAGAAACGAGGATGGAACCCAGAATTGCAGAAAAACGGCGAAACCAAGGTAGCTGAGCTGGCCCGATTATTAAGGGCGAACTCAGCCAAAGGCAAAAAGGACACCCAGTCATCCTGATCAGCAGAAACAAAGCATCTCAGATATGTTTCCAAGGTCTGATTGGTTCGTTCGGTCTGGCCATTAGTCTGAGGATGGAAAGCCGAGGAAAAAGACAAGTCAATGCCCATCCTACCACAAAAGGCTCGCCAAAACCTCGAAACAAACTGGGAACCTCTGTCAGAAACAATATTCTCTGGAATGCCATGCAAACGAACCACATGCTGGAAGAACAAAGGCACCAAATCAGAGGAGGAAGGCAATTTAGACAAGGGTACCAGATGGACCATCTTAGAAAAGTGATCACAGACCACCCAAATGACTGACATCTTTTGAGAAACGGGAAGGTCAGAAATAAAATCTATAGAGATATGTGTCCAAGGCCTCTTCGGGACCGGCAAGGGCAAAAGCAACCCACTGGCACGAGAACAGCAGGGCTTAGCCCGAGCACAAATCCCACAGGACTGCACAAAAGTACGCACATCCCGCGACAGAGAGGGCCACCAAAAGGATCTAGCCAGTAACTCTCTGGTACCAAAGATTCCAGGATGACCAGCCAACACCGAACAATGAAGTTCAGAGATAACTCTATTCGTCCACCTATCAGGGACAAACAGTTTCTCCGCTGGGCAACGATCAGGTTTATTAGCCTGAAATTTTTGCAGCACCCGCCGCAAATCAGGGGAGATGGCAGACACAATTACTCCTTCCTTGAGGATACCCGCCGGCTCAGATAAACCCGGAGAGTCGGGCACAAAACTCCTAGACAGATCATCCGCCTTCACATTTTTAGAGCCCGGAAGGTACGAAATCACAAAGTCAAAACGGGCAAAAAACAACGACCAACGAGCTTGTCTAGGATTCAAGCGCTTGGCAGACTCGAGATAAGTCAAGTTCTTATGATCAGTCAATACCACCACGCGATGCTTAGCTCCTTCAAGCCAATGACGCCACTCCTCGAATGCCCACTTCATGGCCAGCAACTCTCGGTTGCCCACATCATAATTTCACTCAGCAGGCGAAAACTTCCTGGAAAAGAAAGCGCATGGTTTCATCACTGAGCAACCAGAACCTCTCTGTGACAAAACAGCCCCTGCTCCAATCTCAGAAGCATCAACCTCGACCTGGAACGGAAGAGAAACATCTGGTTGACACAACACAGGGGCAGAAGAAAAAGGACGCTTCAACTCTTGAAAAGCTTCCACAGCAGCAGAAGACCAATTGACCAAATCAGCACCCTTCTTGGTCAAATCGGTCAATGGTTTGGCAACACTAGAAAAATTGCAGATGAAGCGACGATAAAAATTAGCAAAGCCCAGGAACTTTTGCAGACTTTTCAGAGATGTCGGCTGAGTCCAATCATGGATGGCTTGGACCTTAACCGGATCCATCTCGATAGTAGAAGGGGAAAAGATGAACCCCAAAAATGAAACCTTCTGCACACCAAAGAGACACTTTGATCCCTTCACAAACAAAGAATTAGCACGCAGGACCTGAAAAACCGTTCTGACCTGCTTCACATGAGACTCCCAATCATCCGAGAAGATCAAAATGTCATCCAAGTACACAATCAGGAATTTATCCAGGTACTCACGGAAGATGTCATGCATAAAGGATTGAAACACTGATGGAGCATTGGCAAGTCCGAACGGCATCACTAGATACTCAAAATGACCCTCGGGCGTATTAAATGCAGTTTTCCATTCATCGCCTTGCCTGATTCTCACCAGATTATACGCACCACGAAGATCTATCTTAGTGAACCAACTAGCCCCCTTAATCCGAGCAAACAAATCAGATAACAATGGCAAGGGGTACTGAAATTTAACAGTGATCTTATTAAGAAGGCGGTAATCTATACACGGTCTCAGCGAACCATCCTTCTTGGCTACAAAAAAGAACCCTGCTCCTAATGGCGACGATGACGGGCGAATATGCCCCTTCTTCAGGGATTCCTTCACATAACTGCGCATAGCGGTGTGCTCAGGCACGGATAAATTAAACAGTCGACCTTTTGGGAATTTACTACCAGGAATCAAATTGATAGCACAATCACAATCCCTATGCGGAGGCAGGGCATCGGACTTGGGCTCATCAAATACATCTCGGTAATCAGACAAGAACTCTGGAACCTCAGAAGGGGTGGATGATGAAATTGACAGAAATGGAACATTACCATGTACCCCCTGACAACCCCAGCTGGACACCAACATGGAATTCCAATCCAATACTGGATTATGGGCTTGTAGCCATGGCAACCCCAATACGACCACATCATGCAGATTATGCAACACCAGAAAGCGAATAACCTCCTGATGTGCAGGAGCCATGCACATGGTCAGCTGGGTCCAGTATTGAGGCTTATTCTTGGCCAAAGGCGTAGCATCAATTCCTCTCAATGGAATAGGACACTGCAAGGGCTCCAATAAAAACCCACAACGTTTAGCATAATCCAAGTCCATCAAATTCAGGGCAGCGCCTGAATCCACAAACGCCATGACAGAATATGACGACAAGGAGCATATCAAGGTAACGGACAGAAGAAATTTTGACTGTACAGTACCAATGGCGGCAGACCTAGCGAACCGCTTAGTGCGCTTAGGACAATCAGAGATAGCATGAGTGGAATCACCACAGTAGAAACACAGCCCATTCAGACGTCTGTGTTCTTGGCGTTCAACTCTGGTCATAGTCCTATCGCACTGCATAGGCTCAGGTTTAATCTCAGGTAATACCGCCAAATGGTACACAGATTTACGCTCACGCAAGCGTCGACCGATCTGAATGGCCAAAGACATAGACTTATTCAAACCAGCGGGCATAGGAAATCCCACCATGACATCCTTAATGGCTTCAGAGAGACCCTTTCTGAAAATGGCTGCAAGCGCAGATTCATTCCATTGAGTGAGCACGGACCATTTTCTAAATTTCTGGCAATATAGCTCTATCTCATCCTGAGCCTGACAAAGAGCCAGCAAATTTTTTTCTGCCTGATCTACTGAATTAGGCTCATCGTACAGCAATCCAAGCGCCAGGAAAAACGCATCGATATCACTCAATGCAGGATCTCCTGACGCAAGAGAAAATGCCCAGTCCCGAGGGTCGCCACGCAAAAAAGAAATGACGATCCTAACCTGTTGCGCTGGGTCACCAGAGGAGCGAGGTTTCAAAGCCAGAAACAGTTTACAATTATTCTTGAAACTCAGAAATTTAGTTCTATCTCCAAAAAACAAATCTGGAATAGGAATTCTCGGTTCTAACAAAGAATTCAGAACCACAAAATTTTGAATATCTTGAACTCTTGCCGTGAGCTGATCTACACATGAAGACAGACCTTTAATGTCCATTGTAACACCTGTGTCCTGAACCACCCAAATGTCTAGGGGAAAAAAAAGACAAACCACAGTGCAAAGGAAAAAAAATGGTCTCAGAACTTCTTTTTTCCCTCTATTGAGAATCATTAGTACTTTTGGCTTCCTGTACTGTTATGATAGGCAATTCAGTAACACAATGTACATAGCGATCAGAGCACATACAGTGATCTGACAATAACCCAAAATAATAGAACGAGCTCTGAGACGTGGAAACTCTGTAGACCGCAATTCCTGATCCTCTCCAAACACAACTAGAGGCAGCTGTGGATTGCGCCTAACGCTCCCTATGCAACTCGGCACAGCCTGAGAAACTAACTAGCCTGAAGATAGAAAAATAAGCCTACCTTGCCTCAGAGAAATACCCCAAAGGAAAAGGCAGCCCCCCACATATAATGACTGTGAGTAAGATGAAAAGACAAACGTAGGGATGAAATAGATTCAGCAAAGTGAGGCCCGATATTCTAGACAGAACGAGGATAGGAAAGATAACTTTGCGGTCTACACAAAACCCTAAAGAAAACCACGCAAAGGGGGCAAAAAGACCCTCCGTACCGAACTAACGGCACGGAGGTACACCCTTTGCGTCCCAGAGCTTCCAGCAAAACAAATAGACAAGCTGGACAGAAAAAATAGCAACAAATAGCAAAGAAGCACTTAGCTATGCAGAGCAGCAGGCCACAGGAATGATCCAGAGAAACACAAGTCCAACACTGGAACATTGACAGGAAGCATGGATCAAAGCATCAGGTGGAGTTAAGTAGAGAAGCAGCCAACGACCTCACCAGATCACCTGAGGGAGGAAACTCAGAAGCTGCAGTACCACTTTCCTCCACAAACGGAAGCTCCCAGAGAGAATCAGCCGAAGTACCACTTGTGACCACAGGAGTGAACTCTGAATTCACAACAGGAGGGGTCACCGAACCCTCACCAGAGCCCCCAGGACGACCAGGATAAGCCATATGAAAGGCACGAACAAGATCGGGAGCATGGACATCAGAGGCAAAGACCCAGGAATTATCTTCCTGAGCATAACCCTTCCACTTAACCAGATACTGGAGTTTCCATCTAGAAACACGAGAATCCAAAATCTTCTCCACAATATACTCCAACTCCCCCTCCACCAAAACCGGGGCAGGAGGATCAACAGATGGAACCATAGGTGCCACGTATCTCCGCAACAATGACCTGTGGGATACTGTTATGATAAGGTAATTCAGTACCACAATGGACATAGAGGTCAGAGCACATACAGTGACCTGACAATAACCCAAAAACATAGAACGAGCTCTGAGACGTGGGAACTCTGCTGACCGCAATCCCTAATCCTCTTCAACCACACTAGTGGCAGCCGTGGATTGCGCCTAACGCTCCCTATGCAACTCGGCACAGCCTGAGAAACTAGCTAGCCTGAAGATAGAAAATAAGCCTACCTTGCCTCAGAGAAATACCCCAAAGGAAAAGGCAGCCCCCACATATAATGACTGTGAGTTAAGATGAAAAGACAAACGTAGAGATGAAATAGATTTAGCAAAGTGAGGCCCGACTTTCTGAACAGAGCGAGGATAGGAAAGGTAACTTTGCGGTCAACACAAAACCCTACAAAAACCATGCAAAGGGGGCAAAAAGACCCTCCGTACCGAACTAACGGCACAGAGGTACACCCTCTGCGTCCCAGAGCTTCCAGCAAGCAGGAAAAAACAAATAGACAAGCTGGACAGAAAAGACAGCAAACAAAATAGCAAAGCGGAACTTAGCTATGCAGAGCAGCAGGCCACAGGAACGATCCAGGAGGAAACAGGTCCAATACTAGAACATTGACTGGAGGCCAGGATCAAAGCACTAGGTGGAGTTAAATAGAGCAGCACCTAACGACTTCACCACATCACCTGAGGAAGGAAACTTGTGGTTTCAAGTGGTATGGCTGCTCCTTGGAGTTAGCTGTCATCAGCTGCCTCCACTTATCGTCTCTTCTGCTCGGCTATTTAGGCCTGGCTCTTTCCTTCAGCCAGTGCCACTTGTAAATGGCTCCTGGTTGGATTCACATCTCTTTGGATTTCCCTGTTATCCTGACCAGTTCAGCAAAGCTAAGTTTTTGCTTGCTCTTTTCTGTCCATAGATTGTGGACTTATGCGTTCTGTGCTTTCTATGTTTGTCCAGCTAATCAGTATGAATTAATTCTGTCTTGCTGGAAGCTCTGGGAAGCAGATTTACCCTCCACACCTTTAGTCAGGTGTGGAGATTTTTTGTAAACTCTGCGTGGATTTTTTGTAGTGTTTTATACTGACCGCACAGTATTCCATCCTGTCCTATCTATTTAGCTAGACTGGCCTCCTGTGCTCATCCTGTTTTCATTCTGTGTATGTCTTTTCCCTCTCCACTCACAGTCATTATTTGTGGGGGGATAATCTATCCTTTGGGTATTTTCTCTGAAGCAAGATAGCTTTCCTGCTTCTATCTTTAGGGGTAGTTAGCTCTTAGGCTGTGACAAGGTGCCTAGGGAGAGTTAGGAGCATCCCACGGCTACTTCTAGTGTTGTGTTGAGCTTAGGGACTGCGGTCAGTACAGTTACCACTTCCTTCAGAGCTCGTTCCATGTTGCTCCTAGACCACCGTATCATAACACTCTGCACGGTGGACCCCGGCTGTGAACACACCGTGTAGCTACCTATCTATACTCTGTGCATTCCACTAGCCCTAACAGTATACTAGTGCCAGGGTCTGGCTAAGTAATGGCGGATAAACAGCTATTGCAGGGGTACATCCAGCAGCTGGAGGGCAGGTTGGCGGCTCTCGAGCGTGCAACTTCAGCTGTGGATGTTACCGCAATAGCTGTTCAGGCTGCTAGCATGGCTGCAGCAACTTTAACCACTGCCACCCCTGTTCTGACGTTATCTCACCTTCCACTGCAAGAGAAATACTCTGGTGACAGTAAATCCTGTAGGGGTTTCATGAGCCAGTGCGGTATACACCTCGAGCTCCTGGCTGCACGTTTTCCCACAGAGCGGGCAAAGGTGGGATTCATTATTTCTCTTCTGTCGGACAGGGCGCTTGAGTGGGCTACGCCACTGTGGGAGCACAACGATCAGAGTGCTCCTCGGTTTTTGAGTACTCTGAAACAGGTCTGTTTAGGACCTCAAGTTACCCATGATACGGTGCTCCAATTGCTGGCATTGACTCAGGGTTCGTCCATGGTCAGCCATTTTGCCGTCCACTTTCGGACTTTAGCATCCGTGCTGGAGTGGCCGGATAAAGCCCTCATCCCGGTATTTTGGAGGGGGCTGGCTGACCATGTGAAGGACGCTTTGGCCACTAGGGAGATTCCTACCACACTGGAGGAGCTAATAGCAGTATCAACTCGCATCGACCTTCGTTTTAACGAGGGAAGGTTGGAGCGAGCCCAATGTAGGCAGAGGTTTCGGTTGGCTCCCACCTTCGCCAAACCTCTGGAATCTCTGGTCCAGGCGTCCGAGTCACATGAGGCCATGGAGGTGTCACAAGTGGAATCTAAGTCCCGGACCACTCACGCACTTAAGGTCTGTCATGTTTGCCAGCAGTCAGGACACCTTGCCTCCAGGTGCTCTCAGCGGTCGGGAAAACGTCAGCGTCTAGTGGTAGTCGGAGGAGGTAACCTAGACACGGCGAAGTTTTCCTCCAAATTGTCCTTCAAGGGGACAATTACCATAGACCCATCCACTCTTATGGACTTGTGGACTCCGTGGCGGAGGGCAATTTTATGTCATCTGCTTTTGCCCAACGACACGCAATACCCCAGGTGATGCTCCCCCAACCTTTGACCGTTCGAGTGGTAAATGGGTCGACACTACCCTCACAGATTACACATCAAACCATTCCATTCACTATTTCCATGTCTCCATCTCATCAGGAGATTATTTCCCTACTAGTCATTCCCGAGGGAATTGATGAGGTCTTGTTGGGGATACCATGGCTACGCTACCACTCTCCTCATATAGAGTAGTCCTCAGGGAAAATTCTGGGATGGAGTAAATCCTGTGAGGGCAGATGTCAGAGAGAGTGCGTTCAGGTTGCTACAACTGAGGTACCCGCAGATCTTTCCTCTCTCCCCAAGCACTATTGGCCCTATGAGGATGTGTTCTCCAAAAGGGCTGCAGAGACCCTTCCGCCTCACTGCCCCTATGACTGTCCTATTGATCTCTTGCCTGGTGCAGAGCCTCCCCGGGGTCGAGCCTATCCATTATCTCTTCTGGAGGTGGAGGAAATGTCCCAGTACATCCGAGAGAATCTGGCAAGAGGATTCATTGGGAAGTCAGTGTCACCTGCAGGGGCTGGGTTCTTCTTCGTGCAAAAGAAGAATGGAGAACTACGTCCATGCATAGACTACAGGGGTCTTAACGCCATCACCATTAAAAATAAGTACCCACTACCCCTGATATCTGAGCTCTTTGATAGGCTATGGGGAGCAAGTGTATTTACTAAATTAGATTTGCGGGGTGCTTGCAACCTGATTCGCGTTCTTGAGGGGGACGAATGGAAGACAGCTTTTAACACCAAGGATAGGCACTATGAATACCTAGTAATGCCCTTGGGGCTCTGTAATGCCCCAGCCGTTTTCCAAGACTTTGTGAACGACATCTTCTGGGATATGTTCACCACCTCGGTCGCAGTCTATCTGGATGATATTCTCATCTACTCTCCAGATATTGACTCCCACCGGAGAGATGTTTGCAAAGTCTTCGACCTCTGACGGGCAAACTCCCTCTATGCCAAGTTGGAGAAGTGTGTGTTTGAGCAGGAGTCCTTGCCTTTCCTTGGCTATATCATCTCTGCCCAGGGATTGGCTATGGATCCTGCCAAGCTACAGGCTGTGATGGACTGGCAGGAACCTCATTCTCTTAAAGCGGTGCAGTGCTTTATGGGGTTCATTAATTACAATCGCCAGTTCATTCCCCACTTCTCAACTTTGGTAGCTCCCTTGGTTGCCCTCACCAAGAAGAGAGCAAATCCCAAATTGTGGTTGGAGGAGGTCTCCAAGGCCTTTCTTGCTATTAAGTCACACTTCACTAGTGCTCCCATCCTACATCGCCCCAATGTAGATAAGCCTTTTATAATGGAGATGGGTGCCTCATCCGTTGGTGCTGGAGCAGTCCTCTTCCAAAAGGATGCTCAAGGTCAGAAGCATCCTTGCTTCTTCTTTTCCAAGACCTTCTCACCAGCGGAGAGGAATTATTCCATCAGGGACAGGGAGTTGCTAGCTATGAAGTTGGCTTTCTCAGAGTGGAGACACCTCCTGGAGGGGGCTCGCTTTCCCTTCCAGGTTTTTACAGACCACAAAAATTTGGTGTACTTACAGACAGCCCAGTGGCTAAATTCTCGCCAGGCCAGATGGTCCCTGTTCTTCTCCTGGTTCCATTTCACCCTCCATTTTCTCTTCGGGGAGAAGAACATTCATGCCGACGCTCTCTCTCCCACTCCATAGTGTCATCAGAGGAGGAGGAGCCTCGGCTTATTGTCCCTTCTGAGAGCCTGAGAACCGTGGCTCCGGTTTCGCTAGAGTCTGTGCCCCTGGGCAAGACTTTTGTACCATCAAATTTGTGACCAGAGGTTCTCTCTTGGGCTCATTCGTCCAAGGTGGGTGGACATTTTGGGACCAAGAGGACATTTGAGCTTCTGGCAAGGACATACTGGTGGCTGTATATGGCTCATGACGTTGGGGATTATATTCGGCATGTGTCTCCTGCGCCAAGAATCAGTCTCCTCGGCACCGGCCTGCTGGGCTACTTTACCCCCTGCCGGTGGCAGAGAGGCCCTGGGAGATGGTTGGGATGGACTTCGTGGTGGGTTTACCTAAGTCTCCTAGCTGCACCGTTACCTGGGTAGTCACCGATCATTTTTCTAAAATGTTGCACTTGGTGCCACTTCCACGGTTACCTTCTGCATGGGCGTTGGCGGCGTTGTTCATTAAACATATTTTCCGTCTACATGGCATGCCTGACAAAATTGTCAGTGACTGGGGTCCCCAGTTCGCATCTCGGTTTTGGAGAGAGCTCTGTCATTTACTCAGCAGTGAGCTGAATCTCTCTTCTGCATACCATCCTGAGATGAATGGGTTGGTAGAGAGGGCCAACCAGACTCTGGTGACATACCTGCTACATTTTGTCTCTGCTAGGCAGGATGACTGGGCATCTTTGCTACTTTGGGCGGAATTTGCTTTGAACAATGCCATAGCTGACTCCACTGGGCAGACACCATTTCTCCTTAAATACGGCCAGCATCCGCGTGTCCCTGTGCCCATGCCCGTGTCATCCACTGATTCCAGGGAGGCAGACTGGGCAGTGGAGGCACGTGACATTTGGTAACACACACAGGATGCCATTCGGGCCTCCAAGGAGAGAATGAGGGTTTCTGCCAATGCACACCGGCGACCCGCTCCGACCTTCGCTCCTGGCAACTTAGTGTGGCTCTCCGCCCGTAACATCAGGCTGCGAGTTGAGTCTACTAAGTTTGTGCCTCGCTACATTGGTCCTTTCAAGGTTCTGGAACAGGTTAACCCTGTGGTCTACCATTTGGCTATTCCTCCGCGCCTTGGTATCACCAACACCTTTCATGTTTCCCTGTTAAAGCCCGTCTATATGTTCCAATTTTCCGAGTCATCTGCCGGGACATCGGGATCATCCACGGATGAGTAAAAGGTGAACTCTATCTTGGGGTGCAAGGTGGTACGTGGCAAGAAGTACTATCTGGTGGACTGGAAGGGTCACGGCCCAGATGACAGAACCTGGGAACCTGTGGAGCACAATTGGGCTCCGCTGCTCATTGCAGCATTTGAGCGCAGCGAGGCTCAAGGAGGAGAGGGCCCTAGGAGGGGGTAATGTTAAGTGTAGAGTTCCTGCCGCTGCACAGGGGGAATCTCAAACCATGTCTGCTGCGGTCTCCTATTCTCCTTCAACTGCAGTGGAACCTGCTCAGCGGAGACATCGGTACCAGCGTCTGACTCAGCCTTATATTGTTCGAATGATTACTGTTGCCTTTCCAGGCTCTGCTCTTGTAGCCAGCATTGGTCAGCGGTGAGCAGGCTTTTCTGGGACTAAGTCCTGGTTTTCACACACTGAGCATGCCCACAGGAGGTCCTCTCATTGGAGGTCGGGGGTCACATGCTCAGGCCCTGTTGCAGCTCCTGTTGGTCCACCAGGAAGGTCCTTTAGAGCTGCAACTATAAAAGATTCGCATGGCTGCACGGCCATGCGCTAGTATCAAATATGTTTGGCTTATGCCAGTGGATACTATACCACTCTATACATATGTGGTTTGAGGCTGTAGCTTTGGGACTGTACACTCAGGCAGGCAGCTAGCGTCAGTGGGGGCAATTAGCCTTTGCTTAGCATCTGGTTCCTTCATGTGTGCGGTTAGCACAGAAGAGTTCCAGAGCAAGCACAACCCATAGTTAGGGTAATAGTTTTGTGTACAGCGTGACTCTGTGAGTCAACAGAGATCGCTTCCAGTTCACACGGGGTGAAGCTTAACCCACGTGTGAGCTCAGAGGTTATCCACCGTTAGTTTTCAGCAGATATGGTGGTGGTGGTGCAGAGTTTAAAATCTACTTTTTGTTGCTAATACTGTGCTCCTACCACACTATCTTAGCAACATGACTGGGAAAAAGAGAAGCTGTGGTGGAAGGGAAATTAGACTTGGTGTTCAAGGTGTACATGGGGTAGGTGGTAATGTTTGTAAAAACACTAGTGAACCAACGTCACGTCCTATGCAAAGACTGACAACTTCTGTTACTGGACGGGCTACTCCACTACCTTTCTTTGGCAGATGCACAGCGGTACGCCTTGTTGATGAGGCCCAGGAAGAGGATGTGCTTGAGTGGATGGCAAGTGCAGTTTCAAGTGGCCTCTCCTCCTCTTTCTCCACCTCAACATCACACCCAGTACAGTCCAAAGAGGTGACACCCAAATTCCCCTTGCTTCCCCCCACATCCCAACTCTCCAAACGTACAACTGACTGTAAGGAAAAACAGATGGGTTATTCTGAAGAGATGTTCACACATTCTATGCCATGGTCAGCAGACGTGTACTCAAAAGCTTCACAGAGTCAAGAGGAGGTAATCTGCACCAATGCCCAATATTTTTTAACTTGGATCTGGGGCAGGACGAAGTAGGGTCTTACCAGCAACCTGACCCTCATCATCAGACATTAATCCATGGGGGAGGTGATCCTGATGAAACTCAGATATCTGAGGCTCATGCGGACTGTACTGAGATATCAGGGAGGCATGTGATAACACAGGATGATGATAACAGGATGATGATGATGAGGTGTTAGATCCCAGCTGGCGTGAACATAAAGGCACACAGCTGAGTAGGTCATCTGAGGAGGAAGACAAGGAGGTTATGTTGCGCTTTACGTCGCAGACACATTGTGATGCAGCCACGATGAGCAATGTATCCTCAGCCACAACTGTGGCTGTGACCAGCAGCATCCGCGGGTCTGCAGCTCGCAGGGGTGTAAAGGATTGGCTAGCCTGGGCCTTTTTGACACTGCAAAGGATGAGCCAACTCACATAATCTACCAACCTTGCAAAAGAAAAACTGAATACAGGTAAAAAGTGCAATAATTTGACAACTACATGTATGAACCTTCACATGCACAATCAACATGCGTTACTGTGGGAATCCCATTGCGTTAAAATGTGGACCAATGGATTTCAACAACCATCAGCTGCCCCATCAATCGCAATTACCATGCCAACTATTGAGATGCAGGTCTTCGACCGCAGAACCTTGGGTTCTTTACCCGCTCCAGTCACGCTGACTGAGAGCCCGCCGTCAGCTGTAAGGGAAGCGCACATGCCTGCTGTTATTTACTGATCTCAGAGAACGAGCACACCACAACCTTCTCAATCCACAGTAACATCTTTGCCTGCACCTCTCTCAGCAGCTTGTCCGGATCACTGTACTCAGCACCCTCACTCAGCACTGCAGCCAGCCCACGGTTCCTCAGTTGTGGTCACGTAAAAGATTGCTTCCTCCTATGCATGACAAAGCTAAGAGGTTGAATTCCACCATCTCTAATCAGTTGACCACGGAAATGCTGGCTTTGCGTCTGGTAGATACAGATGGTTTCCGAAAGCTGATGGCAGTCACAGTCCCCCAGTACCAATTGCCCAGTCACCATTACTTTTCTAAGAAAGCTGTGCCTCCGCTACACCAGCATGTCGCAGACAACATCACCCATTCCCTGACTAAATCTCTGTCTGCCAGGGTGCATTTCACCACAGACACTTGGATGAGTAAGCATGGTCAAGGGCATTACTGTTAAATATGCTTATTTTGCACATTTATTTAATCAGGACTCTTTACCAGATGCATTACTCTTAAAGAAATATGTCATCATATTTTCATAAAAAATGTAGTGGTTTATTGAATTATCCACAGGAAAAACCACATTGCAGCAAAACATAAAATAGGTGAAATAGTTACAATCAGATTGTCCATTTGTTCCTCATCTTTCCTGAGATGATAAAAAACGTCTGTCTTTCTTCAATAGAAGTCATCATGGATACTAGTTGTTCATTCCTTCTGTAGGTTGTCTGAAGTCCATGGAGAATGATGGAGAAGGCAGGAGGTGACAGCACCATGTGACAGACCCCCCTCCTCTTAAGAGCTGTGATTATATATGTGTCCCATAGACCACGTGTTCTCTCTATATGGTGTTAACTTAAACTCTGAGCTACATATACATGCCTGAATGAGACACGCATTCCAACAGTGCAGAGCGAACCCCACCACCTCAGTACTGTGGAGCCAAGGCTCACCGCAATTAGGCAGAATTAAAATTGATATGCCTTGCAGGTCACAGTCATACAGCTGAAGAGTTGTGGACAGCTCTCCAGGCTGAGTTTGATCAATGGCAGTCTCTGCTGAACCTACATCTAGGGAAGGCAGTATCTGATAATGGTGTGAACCTGGTGGCAGCCCTACGGCGAGGCCAGCTCCACATGCCTTGCCTGGCTCACATCCTCAACCTGGTGGTACAGCATTTTCTCTGCCTCTATCCTGGCCTGGGTGAGCTGCTCCAGAAATCACGTAAGCTGTGTGCTCATTTCTGCCATTCACATCCCCCTGGCCATCGACTTGCACCGACACGGTGGAATTCCACTGTGCACATGTTGCAGTGACTGTGGCAGCAGCAATGAGCCCTGATGCAGTATGTCATGTCGTATAGCCTGGGCCAACGCAGTACGGACGTGGCTCATATAATGTTTAGAGTGGGCACAGATTAAGGACCTCTGCACCCTTCTGCACAGTTTCGAAATGGCCACTAATATGGTTAGTGCTGACGACGTCATCATCAGCATCACTATTCTGATCATCTATATTCTGGAGCAGACTTTGAATAGCCTGTGGTAGAAGATGAAGGTCCCAGAAGAACAGGAGAAAGCAGAGGAGGATGCAGAAAGGATAACATTGTCTCTAAGTTCAAGACTGTCATCACATAGGCTGTTGCCAATGGAGGGTGGATTACTGCGATCGAGGGGGGCTGGTGATAACAGTCAAACTGTTATCGAAGGTGCAAGATCGGAGGAACCAATGGAGGAGAAAGGGATGATGGCCAATCAACTGTCAGATGAAGAGGATAATACTCCCTGCTTTGTTGTTCAAAGGTTGGCGGCAGGGGACGGATGAAACGAGCCTCATTGTTACCCAGCCACCAACGCAGCATGGGCTTGGACTTCATGGTAGAGCCCAACATATGAGTGCTGTCTTGCTGCACTATCTGCAACATGATCCCGGTATAATTATGATTAGGAATACTGCTGACTACTGGGTTGCTACTCTGTTAGATCCATGTTATAAAACCAAATTTTGCCAGATGCTTCCAGCCCAGGAAAGGGACCCGAAATCTAAACATGCATTTATTAAACCTTAAGAGATCTTTTCCCCAAGACAGCAGGGAAGCACACTGTTTGCATCTCAGTTCTAAACTTCCAACCTCCGGCACGTCAGTTCATCAACACCAAAACATTAGCTGCGGCAGTGGTATAAGTGGAAGAAGCAATTTCTGTGAGTCCTATGACACTTTTTTTAGTCCAGCTCATGCACTAGCACAACAGAGTCCAAGTCTTACACATGGTGAAGGAATGGAGGGGATGGTGCAGGAGTATCTAAAACTGAATATCAATACCATCAGGGAGGGTTTGGACCCTTTCACATTTTGGTCTTCCAAAATGAATGAGTGGCCTGAGCTCGCCTCACACACCTTGGAGGTTTTATCGTGCCTGACAGCCAGCATTCTCTCAGCGCGTGTCTTCAGCGCTGCTGGTGGTGTACTGATGGATAAGCCCAGCCAGCTGTCCCCTAACTTTCATCAATATGAACAAGTCATGGATCTCCAAGGACTTTTGCACCCCAGTCGCAGACTGTACAGACTAGGTGATATTGAATTTTTTAGTGCGATGCACTAATGTCACATAACTGCACTCTGTAATATCTTTAGTGTGGATTGTGTGCTTGCTGTGGCTGCTGCTGTTAACACAAATTTGTGGAAATGTGAACAGTCATGGTTGGTCTACATCTGCTGGGTAGGCTGCAGTGGAAGACGTGTTGGTCCAAATTATACTATTTCTATTCTCATGACAATTATTCCACTTCGGTGGTGTCATGCCCTCATTTTTTAAAATGTGAAAACTCCAGGTTGGGTGTCATCTGCTGGATTGGGTGTAGTGGAAGACTTGTCGGTCCCTATTATACTTTCTATACTGTGGTGAAATTGATGCCACTTTTGTGGTGTTTGCCAGGAATTTTTGGAAATGTGAACACTCCTGGTTGGGTGTCCATCTGCTGGATCGGATGTAGTGGAGGATCTGTCGTTCCCTATTATACTATTTCTACTGTGGTGAAATTTATGCCACTTTTGTGCTGTCTGGCACTAATTTTTGAAAATGTGTAGACTCCTGGTTGGGTCTCTTTCATGCATGTTGCCTGTAGCAGTATACCTACGAGACAGTCAGGCCTCCACTTCCTTGGACTCAACTACCCGTGTTACTATCCTTACATTTTTCTGACAATGGTAGTGTAAAAAACAGATATTTGTGCCACCAGAGTGTGGCTCAGCATGAAAGCAGGTAGAGGTGTTCCATGTGGTATCAGGGCTCTCACCAAAGGAGGTCTACACCGATCCCACACCAACTCATCTTATTGTGACGTTCAGTTGAAAGCTGTAAATGCTGTCCCAAACCACGATACCTCACTCCATGCTACAATTTGTATTGTGGGTGAATTGAGGCCACTTTCCTGGTGTCTGTCCCTCATTTGATATGTTTTGGTAGCATTTGGGGACGTTATAAGGTGTTGTGCATGCGTTTCTTTTTGCCTCCTATTGAGATGAATGGCGTTCAGTAATGTTCAGCGAATATTCGACAAATTAATAGGCCAATATTGTAAATTTGGCGATCCGAATATCATCTCTAATGTTTGTGCTTCTCACAAGAGGAATATGAGATACACCAGACCCAACAATGCAGAAGAGCTGAAGGCTGCTATCAGAGCAACCTGGGCTTCCATAACACCTCAACAGTGCCACAGGCTGATCACCTTTATGCACGCTGCATTAATGGAGTAATTGATGCAAAAGGAGCCCCGACCAAGTATTGAGTGAATTTACAGAACATACATTTCAGATTTTAAAATAATTTTTCAAGCTGATGTTATAAAGTATTCTGAGATAATGACTTTTGGGTTTTCATTGTAAACCATAATCATCAACATTAACAGAAATAAACACTTGAAATAGACCACTCTGTTTGTAATGACTCTATATAATATATGAGTTTCACTTTTGTTTTGAGGAACTGAAATAAATTAACTTTTTGATGATATTCTAATTTTGTGAGAAACACCTGTACATCCATGTTTTTACTAGATACCTCTAAATGGAATAGAGCAGTCTCCTTTAGGAAAAAGACAAACAAAACATACAGTATATATAATATATAAAGTATGTGTATATACAGCTCTGGCAAAAATTAAGAGACCACTACAAAATGTTCAGATTGTCTGATTTTTCTCTTTATACGTATGTTTTTGAGTAAAATGTAAATTGTTCATTTATTCTATAAATTTCTGACAACATGTCTCCGAATTTCCAAGCAATAAATTTTGTATTTTTTTATGGAAAGGAGAAATTGTCAAAATTTAAAAAAAAACAATGCTTTCAGACATCAAATAATGCAAAGAAAACAAGTTCATAATCATTTAGATCCATAGGAAAAGGAAGAAAGTAGTTCCAGCTTCAATAAAATAATGAAAAACTTTAATCCAATAAATTAAAATGAGGAAAGAACTCCTGGGATAACACCATAGCACATACGAGGTAGGCAACGCGTTTCGACCGACGCAGCGGTCTTTGTCACAGGCTGTGACAAAGACCGCTGCGTCGGTCGAAGCGCGTTGCCTACCTCGTATGTGCTATGGTGTTATCCCAGGAGTTCTTTCCTCATTTTAATTTATTGGATTAAAGTTTTTCATTATTTTATTGAAGCTGGAACTACTTTCTTCCTTTTCCTATGGATCTTTACCACGTCTCGTCGGGACGAAGTTCCGGGCTTCTCACATGATCGGTGAGCTGGCTTCCTTTGTGCTTTTGCTCATAATCATTTAGAAACAACAATACTAATGTTTTAACTCAGGAAGAGTTTAGAAATCAATATTTTGTGGAATAACCATGATTTTTAATCACAGCTTTCACGCGTCTTGGCATGCTTTCCACCAGTCTGCCACACAGCTTCTGGCGCAAAAATGTAAGCAGTTCTTCTTTGTTTGATGGCTTGTGACTATCCATCATCCTCTTGATTACATTCCAGAGGCTTTCAATGGGGTTCAGGTCTGGAGATTGGGCTGCCCATGACAGGGTTTTGATGTGGTGGTCTCTTAATTTTTGCCAGAGCTGTATAAAAGCTGTATATACTTGATGTACAATGGCAGAAACGAAGCCAAAAGGACACATTGGGTGAATGGGAGCCTATCAATGTGTTTAAAATACTGTATACACTGTCCTTACTGCCCTTTGATAAACTGACCAAGGGGTGTCTGGGGAGGAAACATAAATCAACATATAAAGATGCAGCCTTTTCGTATAGAAGGAAGATCTTTACAGTTAGACTCATCTGTTAACATTTGGTAACAGTTATAAGGATAGGATGGACAAGAGTAAGACCATCTCACTATCAGTAATGCTAACATCACCCCTCTCCAATATTTGGTGATCCAGTCTATGGCCACAAGTTTGGTGAATGCTGCAAATATGAGAAAATATATTGAATTAATAACCAGACCCTTACTTCCCAGCCTTGCATGCTGTGGACTAACATGAATGGGACATGGAATTATTAGAATACACAGGACCTGGAGGAGATTGTACTCTTGGACAATTTGTGCAGCAAATAAAAATGGCAGACTATGCAGATTGAAAACAGCAGAGATAAGGAGCCGAGTCATCTTGACTACCGTATATGTACTGTTTAAAAAAAAGAAAAAAGTGCTTTACATGGATTCAAACAGCAGGCTCATCTGTTGGACTGAGACAGACTCATTCTCTGGGGGTGCACCTATATATAGTACTGGGCAGCCTGTCTATTTAAAAAAATGCTGTGTAACTGGCACCATATGTAAACCTTGTCCTTATCTGTGTGCAAGTAATACTAGGCAACTATCCCCTCCATGAATGTTAGGTGTATGAGTGGTTGCTTTATTAGTATTTTGCACCTGTGCTGTTCTCGCCTTTATCATGGGGGTCGCCTGCATCCTGATAAGGCATTTGAATTGTGATTTGCTGCAAGTAAGGCCACTTTTTGTGTTGTTACTTGTTGATTTTATGACCTTCGTTTTTGGCCACACACTTTTGTGAAGGTGAATCCGTGCATCTTATTTACATTTATTATTAGTCACTTCTGGCCAGAGGTGTTTATGGGTCTTATCAGGATTAATGGTTTTCTATTGGGATCTTGGTAAGTACAATTTTAAGAATATGTTAAGAAGCTAGAATACATTTTATCCATGTTGTGTGCTAGATAGGTCTTATTTAGAGAGGAGTAAAAAAACACCCAATAGAACAGTGCTAGCTAGCACATATGAGCCTACATTTTTTTTACTTTTGTTATGCACACTGTTAATGAGAGATTTAGACACCAGATAGCTTGACAATATTTACAGAAGGCTCTATGAATCATCTAGAACAGCCTCTAGCAGGGCTGCCACAAGAAATTTCAGGGCCCCATACTGGCAGGCTCCACCCCAGCCCCACCTCTCCCCCTCAAACCTTCCATAGGCCCACCGCCCACTCTTGGAAAAACTCCACTTCTGCACCTCGTTCTCACCAATCGCACATTACCCGTTCCCATCAAACACCATATCACATACATAGCCATCAGCTTTTGTTTTGGGGAAAAAAAAAATAGCCTCCCACCAGGAAAACGTAGACTCTTTTGGCTGGGCCCTACTCTACTTTAACCTTTTAATCATTTCTTAAAATATCCAATATTCTTTTTATATAGTAAAAAAGGAACAGCACAATAGTTCACAGTGGGTGCCAGGCCTCCAGGCAAACTCTAAGGCCGCCGTCACACTTGCGAGTTTTACGGACATAAGAGCGCAGAAACTACGTCCGTAAAACTCGCAAAACATACGGCACAATTATTCTCTATGCCCCTGCTCCTATCTGCCGTATTTTACTGATCAGTATTATATGGCTTTCTACGGCCGTACAAAATCGCAGCATGCTGCATTTGTCACCGTACTGCGCAAGAAATACGCCAATGAAAGTCTATGGAAGCGTGAAAAATACGGATTACACACGGACAAGCAGTGTGACTTGTGAGAAATACGCAGCGGTGTTAGAGAGAAAAGCCGGTAATTCAGTGCGGTGTACAGTAAAATCACACTGACAGCTTAGAATAGAATAGGTAGAATAAATGTGTACACATAGAATAGGTATATACATATATATATATATGTCAGTGAGACACATATATGTATATATATTAATATTTATTCCAGCGCTAGACAGCTTGAAAGCCGGTAATTCAATTACCGGCTTTTTCTTTCTCCATACAGTAAACCATGTCTTCTCTCCATTTTTTTTGCAGATTCCACACTACTAATGTTAGTAGTGTGTATCTGCAAAATTTGGCCGTTCTATCTACTAAATTAAAGGGTTAAATGGCGGAAAAAATTGTCGTGGGCTCCCGCGCAATTTTCTCCGCCAGAGTAGTAAAGCCAGTGACTGAGGGCAGATATTAATAGCCTGGAGAGGGTCCATGGTTATTGGCCCCCCCCCCCGGCTAAAAACATCTGCCCCCAGCCACCCCAGAAAAGGCACATCTGGAAGATGCGCCTATTCTGGCACTTGGCCACTCTCTTCCCATTCCCGTGTAGCGGTGGGATATGGGGTAATGAAGGGTTAATGCCACCTTGCTATTGTAAGGTGACATTAAGCCAAATTAATAATGGAGAGGCGTCAATTATGACACCTATCCATTATTAATCCAATTGTAGTAAAGGGTTAAATAAAACACAAACACATTATTTAAAATTATTTTAATGAAATAAAAACAATGGTTGTTGGAGTATTTTATTCTACGCCCAATCCAGTCACTGAAGACCCTCGTTCTGTAAAAAAAAAACATAATAAACCAACAATATCCTTACCCTCCGCAGATCTGTAACGTCCAACGATGTAAATCCATCTGAAGGGGTTAAAATAATTTGCATCCACGAGCTTTGCTAATGCAATGATGCTCATGGCTGCAAAAACCCCGGAAAATGAAGGTAAAGTAGGTCAATGACCTATATTTACCTTCATTTGCGGTGAGGCGCCCTCTGCTGGATGTTTCTAGATCGTGGGAACTTTCCTAGAAAGCTCCCTTGCTCGAGTTCATATGAGGACAACCAGCAGAGGGCACCTCTTATGAACTCGAGCCTGGGAGCTTTCTAGGAAAGTTCCCACGATCTAGGGACAACCAGCAGAGGGCGCCTCACCGCAAATGAAGCTAAATATAGCTCATTGATCCATATTTAGCTTCATTCACCGGGGTTTTGCAGAAATGAGCATCCTGCATTAGCGGAGCTCGTGTCTGCAAAATATTTTAACCCCTTCAGATGGATCTACATCGTTGGACCTTACAGATCCTCGGAAGGTATGTATATTGTTGGTTTATTATTATTTTTTATTTACAGAGCGAGGGTCTTCAGTGAGTGGATTGAGAGTAGAATAAATTAATACAACAGCCTTTGTGATTTTTTCAATAAATTAATTTTTAATAATGTGTGTGTTTTTTTATTTAACCCTTTACTAGTATTGGATTAATAATGGATAGGTGTCATAATTGACGCCTCTCCATTATTAATTTGGCTTAATGTCACCTTACAATAGCAAGGTGGCATTAACCCTTCATTACCCCATATCCCACCGCTACACGGGAATGGGAAGAGAGTGGCCAAGTGCCAGAATAGGCGCATCTTCCAGATGTGCCTCTTCTGGGGTGGCTGGGAGCAGATGTTTTTAGCCAGGGGGGGGCCAATAACCGTGGACCCTCTCCAGGCTATTAATATCTGCCCTCAGTCACTGGCTTTACTACTCTGGCGGAGAAAACTGTGCGGGAGCCCACGCCAATTTTTTCCGCCATTTAACCCTTTAATTTAGTAGCTAGAACAGCCAAATTTTGCATAGACACACTACTGACATTAGTAGTGTGGAATATGTAAAAAAAATGGGGATATGAGATGGTTTACTGTATGTAAACCAGGTCTCATATCATGTCGGGTTTAGGAAGGAGAAAGCAAAAGCCGGTAATTAAATTACCGGCTTTCTGCTATCTCGCGCTGTATGAAGCAATAATATATATACATATATGTGTCTACTGACATATATATATATATAGAGAGAGAGAGACAGTATATATGTTTTTTTTTTTTTTTAACACATGGATCCCTTGTATAGCGGTATGTCGGTTTTGCAAGCCTGCGCTAAAAACACACATTACGGCTGACATACGGATTACATACGGAGGATGCCATGCGCAAAAAACGGTGACACACCCTGCCTACGGAGGAGCTACGGACCACTATTTTCGGGACTTTTCAGCGTATTACGGCCGTAATATACGGACCGTATTTTCATACGCTGTGTGACGCCGGCCTAATACTTGCCAAACTAAACAGAAGAAAAAAATGAAGGCAGCACTCCAATTGTTTCAGATGGAAAAAAACTTTATTCTACCCCACTCATCCTGGGCAATGTTTCGGCTCCTCCTGAGCTTAACAAAGGCTCAGGAGGAGCCGAAACATTGCCAATATTCTTTTTAGGTATATTTTTATTTATTTTTCTTTAAGGGAATCTGTCACATAAGTTTTTTAAAATAACCCAATAATACCACATACAAAAGACAAATACCATCACACCATGACCAGACCACATATTACCACCATATAGTGACTATATATATAATTATGCTACACATAAGGAACAAATACCGCCACATCATGACCAGGCCACATACTACCACCACATAGTGACCGAATACTACAATACTGGTCATTATACAGGGTGGGCCATTTATATAGATACACCTGGGTGGGCCATTTATAAAGTTGGATCCAAAATGGTCGAATTCAAAATGGCCACCATGGTCACCACCCATCTTGAAAAGTTTCCCCTCCCACATACTAATGTGCGGCAAACAGGATATCACCAACCATTCCCAATTTAGGTGTATCCATATACATGGCCCACCCAGGTGTATCCATATAAATGGCCCATCCTGCATAGTATACAGTGTACAGCGCTGGCAAAAATTAAGAGACCACTGGAAAATGTTCAGTTTCTCTGATTTTTCTCTTTATAGGTATTTTTTTTTCAGTAAAATGTAAATTGTTCACTTCTAATATATAATTGCCTAGAATACTACTTCCTGCAATTTGTGCCAACTTCCGTGGCTTTGTCCAGAGCTAATGTCCGGAGCTAATGTCCGGAGCTAATGTCCGGAGCTAATGTCCGGAGATTAATTGCCTAGAATACTACTTCCTGCAATTTGTGCCAACTTCCGTGGCTTTGTCCGGAGCTAATGTCCGGAGCTAATGTGCGGAGATAATGTCCGGAGATAATGTCCGGAGCTAATGTCCGGAGCTAATGTCCGGAGCTAATGTCCGGAGATAATGTCCGGTGCTAATGTCCGGAGCTAATGTCCGGAGCTAATGTCCGGAGATAAGTGACGTCAACAGTGTCCAGTGTCTGATTGGTTGCCGCCTGCTGCGAGCGACCAATCAGAAACGTGCCGTACTGTGACACACTCCGCCCGCCATTTTGGTGTGATTTTTGAATTTTTACCTCACAGCAAGTTTCTACTGCGTGGAGGCGGGCCCAGTGACGTTGCTCTTCAAGCTCCTGCCGAATTTCGTCAAAAAAATTCTAATACCATTTACCAACCTTAAATAACAAGAATTGTCAAGAGCTGGTGAGTGCAGCCATTTTTTGTTCTTTCTTACTATTATTTATTAATTGTATTATTCTTACATTTGAATAAATAAAGTATATATGGATTCTAGACTCCCGATTCTTTAGAATCGGGCTGCCATCTAGTATTCTATAAACTTCTGACAATATGTCTCCGAATTTCCAAGCAATAAATTTTGTATTTTTTTGTCTGAAAAGGAGAAATGGTCAAAATAAAAGAACAGAGCTTTCAGACCTCAAATAAGGCAAAGAAAACAAGTTCACAATCATTTAGAAACAACAATACTGTTTTAACTCAGGAAGAGTTCAGAGATCAATATTTTGTGGAATAACCATGATTTTTAATCACAGCTTTCATGCGTCTTGGCAAAAAAGGAAAAAAAGTTCCAGCACCAGGTGTCTCTTCATAAAATCTTCAGTATTTTATTCTCATGTCAAGAAAGAAAACATCATGCGGGGATACAGCCCCTAATCACCTGATGCGTTTCGAACCAAGTTCTTAGTCATAGGCATATGAACAATACATAAAAACATCCTTATATACCCATTCCATTAAGTAAAACCATGTACACCCGTTGCTTGACATGATTGGTTTACATTCATTTGTCCACACAAAATAAGTTTGTGAGAGATATCTCTACTTACTCAATATAACAACTCTATGGATTAAAAAAAAAAAAATATATATATATATATATATATATATATACTGTATATATCCATTGCAGCATGTGTATGCTGTGTGTGACAACTGAGCTCCTGCTACAATAGCATCCAATGTAGCCTGTATGCTGTGTATCACTGCTGAGCATCTGCTACAATAATATCCAGTACAACCTGTGTATGATGTGTCACAGCTGAGCATCTGTTACAATAAGATCTATTTCGGCCTGCGTATACTGTGTGTCTCAGCTGAGGATCTGCTACAATAACATCCAATGTAGCCCATGTATGCTGCGTGTCACAGCTGAGCATCTGCTACAATAACATTCAATGTAGCCCATATATTCTGTGCATTACCTCTGTCTATACGGTTTTCATCACCAAGTAAGGAATCCCTAGTTCTTTCCTACCAAAGTATCTGCCCTTTGGAGCATCCATTTTTTATAACCCATTTTTTCTTTCAAATATTTTTTATTGATTTTATAAATTTAATAGAGGTGAAGGGTATAGGGTAAGGGAAAATAGCGTGGAAGGGACAAAAGGAAAAGAAAAGACAGGCATACATATATATACTACTGTAGCTTACTCAAACAGAAAAAGACTGTAGCTTAATCACAGAGTAAAGGGAACCTGTCACCTGAATTTGGCGGGACCGTTTTTCGGTCATATGGGCGGAGTTTTCAGGTGTTTGATTCACCCTTTCCTTACCCGCTGGCTGCATGCTGGCCGCAATATTGGATTGAAGTTCATTCTATGTCCTCCGTAGTACACGCCTGCACAAGGCAAGATTCCCTCGCAGAGGATACTGATGATGAACCCTTTCTTCTCCTATGTCTGCCCCCACGTCGTTTCCCCTTTCTTCCCCGTTTTTGGGGGGGTTATCATGGGGAGCTTGATCATTATCCACCGATGGGACAGAATCTGATACAGGTACGGAGATAGAAGGAGGTGTAACATACTGCGGGGATGAGAAACTAACCTGAGGAATACGATGTAGAGTATTCTTGGGGGTACGGTCCAGATTATTTTTATTTTTAAGTATAGACCTGGGTCTCCTTGGTGTTGACTTCCTCTAGGCATATACCATATCGGACTCATAATCCTGACAATCCCGTGTAAATTTGGACTTTTTCATAGTCATGATGGAATTTTCAAGATCGTCAATCTTTTGATACAAGCGCCTGTTAAAACTATCATATTCTGAACATTTAGCAAACTTCATTAAAGAAGTATCAGTCTCTTTGATCAGGCTCTCAAGCCCTTTTAGTTTTGCAGACTCCTCTGAAATAATTAATGACATCAGCTTGATTGAACATCCGCTTAATACATCATTCCATCTTTTTACAAATGTTTCATTATATACTGTGATAGGTACCTTTTTAAGGCACAATCCTCTGGGAACCATATGATAGTCTATACACTGCTCAAAAAAATAAAGGGTACACTAAAATCCTACATCCTAGATATCACTGAATGAAATATTCCAGTTGTAAATCTTTATTCATTACATAGAGGAATGTGTTGAGAACAATAAAACCTAAAAATGTTCAACGTAAATCACAAGTAATATCCCACGGAGGTCTGGAGTTGGAATGATGCTCAAAATCTAAGTGGAAAATGAAGTTACAGGCTGATTCTACTTCAGTGGAAATGCCTCAAGACAAGGAAATGATGCTCAGTAGTGTATGGCCTCCATGTGCTTGTTTGACCTCCCAACAATGCCTGGGCATGCTCCTGATGAGGCGGTGGATGGTCTCCTGAGGGATCTCCTCCCAGACCTGGACTAAAGAATCCGCCAACTCCTGGATAGTCTGTGGTGCAACGTGACCTTGGTTGATAGTGCGAGACGTGATGTCCCAGATGTGTTCAATCGGATTCAGGTCTGGGGAACAGGCGGGCCAGTCCATAGTTTCAATGAATTCATCTTGCAGGAACTGCTGACACACTCCAGCCACATGAGGTCTGGCATTTTCCTGCATTAGGAGGAACCCAGGGCCAACCGCACCAGCATATGGTCTCACAAGGGGTCTGAGGATCTCATCTTGGTACCTAATGGAAGTCAGGCTACCTCTGGTGAGCATATAGAGGGCTGTGCGGCCCGAAGAAATGCCACTTCACACCATTACTGACCCAATGCCAAACCGGTCATGCTGAAGGATGTTGCAGGCGGCAGATCGCTCTCCACGGCGTCTCCAGACTCAGGGTGCCTGTGGCGAATTTGCCAATCCTGGTGTTCTGTGGCAAATGCCAAGCATCCTGCATTGTGTTGGGCTGTGAGCACAACCCCCATCTGTGGACGTCGGGCACTCAGACCATCCTCAAGGAGTCGGTTTCTAACCTTTTGTGCAGACACATGCACATTTGTGACCTGCTGGAGGTCATTTTGCAGGGCTCTGGCAGTGCTCCTCCTGTTCCTCCTTGCACAAAGGCTGAGGTAGCAGTCCTGCTGCTGGGTTGTTGCCCTCCTATTGCCCCCTCCACATCTCCTGATGTACTGGCCTGTCTCCTGGTAACGCCTCCAGCCTCTGGATACTACACTGACAGACACAGCAAACCTTCTTGCCACAGCTCGCATTGATGTGCCATCCTGGAAGAGCTGCACTACCTGAGCCACTTGTGTGGGTTGTAGAGTCCGTCTCATGCTAACACGAGTGTGAAAGCAAAACCAACATTCAAAATTGACCAAAACATCAGCCAGAAAGCATTGGTACTGAGATGTGGTCTGTGGTCCCCACCTGCAGAACCACTCCTTTATTGAGTGTGTCTTGTCTATTCCATTTGCACAACAGCATGTGAAATTGATTGTCAAACAATGTAGCTTCCTAAGTGGACAGTTTGATTACACAGATTTATTTACTTGGAGTTATATTCTGTTGTTTAAGTGTTCCCTTTATTTTTTTGAGCTATATATATATACACACAATATATGTGAGTGGGTGGATGGTTATTTCCATTTGTGCTCCAATGTCTGGGGTTGGCTCAGCTGAATGCTGTGCTGGGACACGGTAGTGGGCGTGGTTGTTGATGGTGCTTGCAAAAGTGCAACAACAGGCGCAGAGCAGGAAGCATCCATGCCTGCTTCATGGAGAGGAGATTGGCAAGTAAGGAGCACAGGGGAAGAAGCAGTGTTGTGACCCGCTGACACAGATTGTGGACCAAGGCATTCGGCTCACCTAGTCAGATGCTTTGATGACGTGCTTGAGCATGCTGGTGGAGATCAAACTGATAGTGCACTGGCCCCTGCTGATCTTTTTAAGGCACAGTTTGCAAATGACCATTCGTTTATTCCACGCTGTCGGGATCACACTCAGTCGGAGCAGCCTTTGGAAGTGGTGAATCACCAGAAATAATACACAAGACACGTCTTGTATAGTGTATCACTGGGAAGTCTCTGAAGCACGCCTGCCTTCAATGTGCTATCCCTTCTTTATATAGTTGTTTCAGTAGGTTTAGTGGTTATACAAGTTTTGCATGTTTAAACAAAGAGACAAAACAGGAAAGAAAGAAAAGAAAAGAAAACAGTTTCGTGGGCGGCAGTTTCACAACAAACAGTACAAAGGCAATTCCACAGACAAGAAAAACAGGATTTCATACTATAGCTAAAATGTCCTTGAATGGACAGGTCAATATTTATCACAAATTCTTTTTTTTTATTTTTGTTCATTGAGGTAATCATTTTTGTTCTGCTCTTCACAATCCCCCCTTTGACATATTCCATTCAAAACCTTGTCGATCATTTTAGTCATTCTTTTTGTGATATTACAAAAAAAAACTTTATATTCTCGCATCCATTACACAAAATTTATTTGTGCATACCGAGATACCCTTGAGTACAACCTTGAATAATACATATATAATTACAATAACCATAACTGTATGTATTAGGCTTTGCATAATCCCGGTAACCCACCCACCGATCCCTCTGAACCAATTGGCCGGGTTAAGAAAAGAAAAGGTATCTGACCACCAGCTATCCTTATTTTGGTCATTGTCTTTGTCATACTGATCCCTGAGTCGTTGTACGTCTTTTAATTTAAATCTCATACTCATAGTACTATTCGGGTCTATATAATGACAGCAGGTGGGTCCGATGATTTGACACATACCCTCTTGTGAGGCAGTTAGGTAATCCAATACCAGGGTATGTTGGTTAGTGACTATTATAAGCTGATTCTGTACAGCTATACTAGTATTTAATATGTCCGATATATCCCAAATCTGATCATCTAGATAATCCGTGGCTCTAACTAATTTATCCCACATTTGTGTTAACATAGGATAAATAAAAATGGTACTAGCAATTTTGTTGGGAATTCCCATTTGTACTATATGCGGCCTCCCCGAGGGACGTGGTGAGTTATCTGCAGCTCTTTTATACAGTGTGTGCTTGGGCACGGCTTGCATATTCACTTGTTTATTTGAAATTATGAAAGTAGCCGGGGTTAGGCGTCCTAATGTACAAGTACCCTTTATACCTACGGGAAGCCATTTATATGCTCCTTCTCCGCATATCCAAAATGTACCCTCAGGCAGATCCCACAAAGCTGAGTGCTGCAATACCAATCTGTGAGCCAAATCCACAAAACTAGATACATTCTGAAGCATACACCAAGAGGGTTTTTGTCCCAAGGGGCTACAGTACCCGGCTGCGGGATTCCCACATACATGCATTCCGTTGACATACTCATTGGATTCATTACAAACCAGGTTCCCCGGCTTACTTGTACAACTGTCTGCATCACCTTGGGGGAACAACTCAGAATGTTCCCATTTTCTATTATGTATGTATCTTTCCAATACTGTAGGTTTGAAAGCATCAGAGGAAGGGGTGGTTGTACTGAAACTGAGCTGTAGATTTTCAGTGGGGACCTGTCCTAAATCAGTTAATCCAGTCTTATTCCTAGGTACCCATTTTCCTCCCTTGAATGCTAAATATTGTAAGTTGTCTATTTTTCCTGTAAGATTGCCCTGCCACCAAGGAAATTCTACCCATCCCACAATTGGTATGGCGATTGTAGTATTCCATAGTCTAGTATTGCCAGGTTGGTTGTTGGCCAGGTTGTCTGAACAATTAGGCCAAGCGAATATTTCTTCAGCTGACACGGGAACTGCTAGAAAAGGTATACTTGTGGCTGATACTGGTGAATGGGTACAGATCCAACAATCTGCCAGGGGTTGCGTATTATTTAACAAGTCATGCACTAATTTTCTATGATGTTGTACGAATCTATTGTTCAAAGGGGCTAGAGAATTCAGTCTTTCCCATGCCTCCGTTGAGGTTAACATTATTAACATCAATATCATGAGTCTTATACTGCTTTTTTGCAATGGCTTGCATGTATCCATGATGCCTTTCCTTCAAGCTTGACTGCTGTTGGAGTTGTTAACAGGACTTGGAAAGGTCCGTCAAATCTCGGTTCCAGAGTCTTTCTGGTGTGTCTTTTCACGTAGACTTGATCACCAGGTTCCAACTTGTGGCCTCCTTCGAGATTTTCTGGATCTGGAAGGGAAGCAAAAACTTGCGAATGCACTTTAGTTAAACGTTTTTGTAATTCTTGTACATAAGCAGTTAAAGTCTCAGTATTCAACATCAGTTGTTGTGGAAAATAACAACCCAAATTTGCTGCTCTACCAAAAAGAATCTCATGTGGTGACAGCTTAGCCTTCCCCCTTGGGGTGTTTCGGATGGAATACAGGGCAAGTGGTAGACACTTGGTCCAAGGCTTTCCTGTTTCTGCCATGGCCTTCTGGATTTTTAATTTTATTGTCCCATTTAATCTTTCCACTTTACCTGAACTCTGTGGATGATATGGAGTGTGAAACTGGTTTTCTACTCCCAACATTTTCATAACATTCTGGAATATTTCCCCAGTAAAATGGGTACCCCTATCTGACTCGATCACCTCAGGCATGCCGTAACGGGGTATCAGTTCATGTGCTATTTTAATGGCAGTAGTTTTTGCTGAGGCTTTACGAACTGGATAAGCCTCTGGCCACCCTGAGAACATGTCCACACACACAAGCACATATTCGTATCCATTGTACCTAGGAAGTTGGATGTAGTCGATCTGGAGTCTTTGAAAGGGATACAGTGGTCTTACATGATGCTTGGTTGGGGTTTTAATGGCCTGACCTGGATTGTGTGCCAGGCATATAGCGCATGCAGCACACATGTTCCGAGCAAAATTACCAAAGCCTGGAGCCAACCACCTTTCTTTTACCTTGAGCGTCATACCATTTGCCGACACATGCGTGGGTAGGTGGAGGTCACTTGCCACTGCGGGGTACCAGGCTCTGGGTAAACACAACAAAGTTCCTTTTTTCCATAATCCTTGCTGATCTTCTGCCCCTTTTTTCTGCCACTGCCCTCGTTCTTCATCGTCTACCTGTTTCTGAGCTTCCTTCAATCTTTCCTCATCATCTTCAGAGCTATCTAGTGTGTGGGCATGATGTAAGGGTTTACGTGCTGCCTGTTTTGCTGCCTTATCGGCTTTATCGTTACCCCTGGCTTCCTCGGTGTCGAGTCTCACATGTGCAGCTACCTTTATCACCGCTATTTCTTTAGTTTCTTGTGCTGCCTCCAGAATCTGTCTAATGAGGGAGGCATGTTTAACAGGTTGGCCTGAAGCAGTCATATAACCTCTGGCTCTCCATATTACGCCAAAATCGAAAATAATGCCATGTGCATATCTAGAATCAGTGTATATGTTTGCTGTCTGATCTTTGGCTATTTTTAGAGCTTCAACTAATGCCGTAAGTTCTGCTTCTTGTGCAGACTGATTAGCAGGGAGAGGTTCTGCTTTCAGCACTTCATGCTGAGTTACTACCGCATAACCTGTATGAAATTGTCCATTCATATCTGCATATCTACTGCCATCTATGAAAAGTTCAAATGTAGCATTACAGAGTGGCTTGTCACGTACATTACATAAGCCCTGAGTCTCTTGTTCCATTAATTGTACACAATCATGCATTGACTTTGATGGGTCAAAGGAGTTGGAGAGTGCAGTTTCAAAGGAGTTGGAGAGTGCAGTTTCCTCAGGTATGGTACCCCCCTCAGACTCTAAAGGGAGCAAAGACGCGAGATTAAGAGTCTGAATCCTGGCAAAGGAAATGTTGGGCGGCAGTAGTAGGGAACATTGGAGACGGAGGTGTCTGGCCATTGAAATATGTTTAGGTTGGACCTGGTTAAGAATGCCATGTACATCATGAGTGGTCTGAACTAGAAGTGGGTGATCAAGAACAATCTCAGAAGCTTTATCTAATAACAGTGAAATTGCGGCTACTACTCTTACACAAGAAGGTGCGGCTCTAGCTACAGGGTCCAGATGAGCTGATATGTATGCCACAGGTCTCTGTTTGTTTCCATGTTTTTGTGTGAGCACCCCTGTAGCATGTGAGGATATCTCAGCTGCCATCAATTGAAAAGGTTTAGTGTAGTCTGGGAGTCCCAAAGCCGGAGCTGATACCAGTGCTGTTTTCAAAGAGGAAAATGACTGTTTAGCCTCTTCACTGAGTGAATATGGTGTGTTGGCAATACAGTCATATAAAGGCTGCATGAGTTGACTTGCATGTATGATCCACTGTCTACAGTGTGAAACAATACCTAGGAAAGCATGCAGCTGTTTGTGATTCCTGGGTTCAAGCATGTTACGTATGGCTTCCGTACGTTGAGGTGTGAGGTGTCTGATGCCCTGTGATATGCAGTGACCTAAAAACACGACTGTTTGTTGACAAGCCTGGAGTTTCTATTTACTTTACAGCCTTCTTGCGCTAGGAAAATTAAGAAATTAACAGTTGAGGTAACTGCCGTCTGCTCATCAGGGCAACAAATAAGTAAGTCATCTACATACTGTAGAAGGACTACTCCTGGTTCTGGGATGAAATTTTTTAGCACGGTCTGCATTGCTTCAGAGTACAAAGTTGGTGAGTGTACCATACATACCTTGTGGCAATCTTGTCCATGCTAATTGTTTACCCTTGAATGTAAAGGCAAACAAATGCCAACAGTTCTTATGTAGTGGCACAGAAAAAAATGCGTTTGATAAGTCAATTACCGTAAAATATGCAGCAGTGCTGGGAATTTGAGACAGTAAGGTATGAGGATTCGGTACCACAGGGGTGACCGGTGCCAAAACCTTATTGATTTCCCGTAAGTCGTGCACCATGCGATATTTCACCATAGTTTCTTTGGAGGACACTTTCTTTTTAACAGGATATAAGGGTGTATTGGCGGGTGACCTGATTTCTACCAAAACACCTTGTAACACATAATCCTGAATTTGTTGAGAAATCGCCTGTTCTTGCTGGGCGCTGATGGGGTATTGCCTAAGCTGAGGTAATATGGTTCCCGGGGCAGTTTCTAACAGTATAGGAGCTACTGATAAAAATCCTACATCAGTGTCTCCTTTTGCCCATAGGCTGTCAGGAACCCGAGACAAGTCAATTTTTGCTTGTTGAGTGTAAATTTCGGGAAAATCCTCCATTGCCTGTATTCTAACATATGGTTCCAGAGTTTCTGCATCTTCAGGGATGGTCAGCATAACTGTGCCATCTTCTCTAAAATGGATGTTTGCATGCATTTTACTTAAGACATCAGTACCCAACAAGCAGGTAGGTGCACCTTTAGCAAATAAAAATTTGGATACAAAAGTTTTAGGGCCAAAGCTCACATTTAAAGGTTTTGTAAAGGGCAACGCCTGAATTTTACCATCATACCCTTCTGCATATGTAACCTTTGAGGATATATTGTCAGGATATGGTAAAAAGTCCTGATTTAAAATGGAGGATGTTGCTCCCGTATCTATCAGAAAAGGTACATTTTTACCCTCAACTTCAACTTGTATTATTGGTCTTCTAGAAGGAAGAGAGACCTGCATAACTTTCAGTCATTCTGAGCTGTCTGTTTGATCAGGCACTGGGTTATTTATCCTATTTTTGGGTACAAAGGTTCCTGAATCTATATCTGTTTTTCTCTTCCTACATTCCCTTTGGAAATGTCCTGGCTTCTTACAGTAATGACAAGTAAACTTTTGATTAGCAGAGCCAGTATTAGCCTGTGCAATTCTTACTGGCTTAGAATTTTCTCTTAAGTCCATTTCTATCCCTACAGCTTTCTGTCTAGCCAGGTGTGGGTCTTCCAAGGTTCTCCAATCAGGGGTTGCGGCCTTAAGCTTTTCCTTCACTTTTGGAGACAATCCATCTATAAAGGTTTTTGTAACTAACCTCATCATTCCTGGAGCGGTTAGATCCATGCCTTCATCTCTGAAATTATTTTCTACACTTAGATAATATTCGTCTACTGATTGTCCAGATTTCTGAGCCACCACTCCCGTTGTTCCTCTCTGCCTCTGTCTCTCCCTCATGAAAACCATTAAGTGATCTACAAATTGTGTACCTGATTCTATCGTTTGTAAGGCACCATCTCCTGCTTGGGGCCTATGTACCTGTAGATTTGCTAATAGCTCCTGGAAGAGTCCAGGAGTCATTTTCATTCTACATAATTCTTCTCCATCTGCCCAAACTCCAGCGTGAGTCTGCATAATTTGCTGTATATATTGTGCAAATCTAACTGGACACTGGGTGGGATCTGGTGCGTTATGCAAGAGAGACATGCCTTCAGCGGGGGACCAAGGGAAATATTGTCGAGTTTGGTGATATCTAGTTCCCATTACTCCGTCAGCACCAGGTTCCCTAAAGGGTCTTGGTACTACCCTAACAGGGGCAAGTACAGCGCCATGTCTAGGTGTACCACAGGCTAGGCAATCATTTCTCCAGTCTGGATTTTGTTGTCCACAGTGCGGACATACCCATCCTCCTGGTCCGGCTAAACTTTGAGGTGGTGTTTGGAGAAAAGATGGGGCATGTGGGTTAAGGTATGGGGGTGGGGTATTTTTAGATTCCACATTTTGTTTTTCTCCACAGCCTGTGGGTCTAATACACCACTTTTTACTCTGTTGATTATATGTCCATCCCTCATTTTCTGCTACCCTAGAGACATCAATCAATGCTTGGATCTGATCTATCCATTTCTTGTCTCTGATTATGCCTTTTTTCCTTTCCTGAATTCCTTCCCATAGTTTTCTACTAAAAGCTTCTGCCCTAGTAACTCCAAACTTACTAAAAATCTTTTTCAGCCCCTTAGTGGCATCTTCACCACTTCTCTCCTTTATGATAGTATAGATATCTAATTCTTCTGGTTCCGACTTTGTTTGCTTATTCCCCATTTTCTTATCCTGAGCTTTCTTGCCCTAGGTGGCGTTTGGGTATGAGAATACCTCGTTACCTTCTTCCTAAGGAGCTAGGATGTCTTTTTCCTGCCCTAGGTGGCGTTTGGGTATGAGAATACCTCGTTACCTTCTTCCTAAGGAGCTAGGATGTTTAAACTGTGTTGATGTAAGAAAATCCTGATTCCTACACCTATAGCAAACAACACAAATGCAACCAGACAGAAAAAGAACATACAACGTATCTTGTCCCAGGCTAATTTATCTGTCCTGGGCTTATACTATCACATACAACGTATTCTTGTCCCAGGCTAATTTATCTGTCCTGGGCTCATACTATCATACACTTATTCGTCACCAGGTTTTTGTCAAAGACAGGATCAGAGATTGAACATAGGCGCGGAGGTCTCCCCGAAAGGACGCAACCACGTTGCCCAGTGGGACAGTCACTTCTTCTGTTTCAACCCCCTGGGCGGCTTATAGGGCTATTCCCAACTTCCACACACCTTCTATTCACATTCACTCTCATTCAATGCCGTACTCCGTGAGGTGATCAATTCCTAAATAGTTCAAGAACCCGAGCTATAGGTATCCTCCTCTACTAGAACTACCCGCTAAAGAACACGACACAGAAAATCTTACGGACAGTGCAGGGCAGATATAAGAGATCTAACAGTGTCTCTTACCTGGCCAGGTTTTTGTTCATCTGCCGTCCATTATCCCAGATTCTCTTTTCGTTCGTATTCTGCCGGTGTTCTTGAAGGAATACACAGACCTCGGGTCCCTGTTCAGGCGCCAGGAAATGTCGGGATCACACTCAGTCGGAGCAGCCTTTGGAAGTGGTGAATCACCAGAAATAATACACAAGACACGTCTTGTATAGTGTATCACTGGGAAGTCTCTGAAGCACGCCTGCCTTCAATGTGCTATCCCTTCTTTATATAGTTGTTTCAGTAGGTTTAGTGGTTATACAAGTTTTGCATGTTTAAACAAAGAGACAAAACAGGAAAGAAAGAAAAGAAAAGAAAACAGTTTCGTGGGCGGCAGTTTCACAACAAACAGTACAAAGGCAATTCCACAGACAAGAAAAACAGGATTTCATACTATAGCTAAAATGTCCTTGAATGGACAGGTCAATATTTATCACAAATTCTTTTTTTTTATTTTTGTTCATTGAGGTAATCATTTTTGTTCTGCTCTTCACACACGCTTTCTTTAAAAAAGCACCAGACTTGGTAACCCCTAACCCTTGGCCTCGGAACTGCACGCGTGTATATGTTTTGGGAAACACTTGTCTGACCTCTCCCTCTGGCCACCCCACTGCCTCTTCCTTCTTGTTGCGGTGCTGCTTCTGGCCTCGCTCTGCATAGCACATTCCCAGGTTGGGTCAGTGACTTGATCACCTCTTCTTGCACTTCCATACTCTGGTTCTCCTGATTTAACAACATCACATGTTGGCATCTGTTTCTCATCATCATCTACATCTTGAGACACAAATTGCCATTCCCCATTGTTGTCTTCAACTGACTGTGGGTATGTGCTCAAATATTTGGGTATCACTACACATGAGCTACTCATTTCATTCTTGAAATGTGAAGTGTGAGAGACCAGAATCAATAAAGGGAAATGTAAAGAGCTCCTTGGAGTGTCCGAGTGTGGGATCACTTGTCTCATGGGAGTCGCCATGGTGGGAGGAAGGAGGATAAGGATGAGGATTATGTGGTCCATGTGTTTGGCTAGTGAAGCTGGACCGTGTGGAAGATGGGGTGGTGTTGGGAAACATACTGGAAGCATTATCTGCTATCTAACCGATCACCTGTTCACACTGTTCTGACTTCAAGATTGGTGTCACGTGCCCCCTGCAAAGTGGGACCGGATGCTAGGTGTCGTGGATGAGCATGTTTGTTGTGCTCCTGCAGCAGGCACAATTTAACCTGGCCCACTACCTCTACTTCTGAGTGCACCATCAGTGGCACGTTCACTTCCCCATCTCTTACCGCATGCCTTGCGCATTTTAAATTTCAATGTATATGTCTGCAAACTTTCAAGTATTACCAGTGAAAAAAAAAATTGCCCTGACTAGTACTGCAATAGTGATATTAAACCCTGACTAATGCCTCTAATCCTAAACTTTCCCTCCGCTGAAAGCAGGTAACAGCAGTTTTACAACAGAAAACCCTGTAGCCCTGACAAGGACTGTTGTTTCAATGGTGCAACAGCAGCAGTGGTATACTAGTACTGCAATGGTAATATTAAACCCTGCCTAAATGCCTCTTATCATAAACTTTGCCTCCACTGAATGCAGGTAACAGCGGTTTTACTTCAGATAGAAAAATTTAGCCCTGTATCCCTGCTCTAAACTACACTCACCCTCCTATAACAACTCTCCCTGAACTGTTCCTAAACACTCTGTGCCAAACATCTCGTCACCTGGTCTTATATAGGACCCCATGAATTGATGCGGCCAGACAATCACAGTAGTGTCAGTAGTCAACATGGCTACAGCATTATCGTGCATGTCGGGCAATCCCTGCATGTTCATTGGTCGTCTAACAGGTGCCAAACATTCGGGGCGGGGACTCAAGCATAGTGACCCGCACCCCGATGCTCGACCAAGTATCGAGCAATGCCAAACACGCTCGCACATCACTAATTATGACATTAAAAATTTAGGGCTAAAATAAAATTTAGCTTTGGATCACTCCTTTCATTTAAAACACACCCAAAAGAGAAAAAAAAACGCAGCATCAAATCTGCTATAAAAAATGCATGTAAAAAAAAAACAAATGCAATGAATAAAAGCAAATAACCTAATTTACCTAATAGGTGCAGAAAATCTGCAATATCAAAAATTCACCAAATACTTATCATAGTAACTTGGCCACAAGCTATAATTTTCTATTAATTTGGAACTCTGTGCAACATACCAATGGATGTACTGTAATAATGACGTAATGGACTATATCCAAGTAGCACGACTTGTCACTGCTTACCACGTTGTAAAGCAATCTTGCCTGGAAGGATTTCTTCTCATCAGACACATACCATGGGCCCAGATTCACTCTGTTCTTGTTAAAGAAATGAAGTGACCCCATAAGGAAATTGACATTGACCTTTTATGTCACAAGACATATGGCAGTAAAGTACTTAATTCTTAAACATTTCTCAAAAATGGGTGCAGAAGCACAGAGCATAATGGATTTATAAGCATGCTGGTGAGTGTCAGCATTTCTGCAGTTGTGCGCTGTATTGGAGAGCATGCATTATACAATATACTGTACATTTAGCAGTGTGCAATGACTATGCATCGCATCAATTTAAAAATGAATTATTTGTATTGAAATGCTAATAAATAAACTATTCATATTGTCATTTGCTTTTTTCCTTTCTTTGCTCTTACCTTCCATTACTTCCTCCTATTTCTTTCTTATCTGTGCATGTGACATATATTTTCTTACATAATAACTAAGTTTCAAAAACTCTACAATGCAAATACATCAATGATGTTCTACTTTTAAAAACTATTTCACTCCAATTAATGGAAAACAATAATTACCTACTGAAGCAAAAAAAATTGAAAAAACAGTTGAGCAAAAAGATTGACAGGAACCTGGTCCAGCAGCCACTTTATAAGTCCATGACTGCAGTACTAGAATCCTGTAAACCTCATCCTTCCTGCCAGCATATCCGGAACTTCTTGTGATAAGAAGGCAAAGTATCAATGTGGTTGATGGACCAGAATCTTGCAAAGCTTTTTTGCTCAACTATATTACCTACTCAATATTATACTCGATTGCTAAAAGCTAGGGATAGGCGAACCCGAACTGTAAAGTTCAGGACCCATACCAAACACATAGTGTTCGGTCACAAGGCCCTGAACACGGGTTTCCATGGGAATCCCGTGTTACAGTTTGGGTCCAGTTCAGGTCCAAGGCCTGTAAAAGAAAGAATAAAATTAATAATAAACATTATAAATATTATACTTACCTGTCTAGCGCATCGCTGTCTCGCTGTCAGGCTTTTTTTTCGCAGTTCAGGGGCCCAGCTAGAAATGCAGCCTCAGTGACATGCGGTAACCTCAATGATGTCACTGCTGCTGTGTTCACAGCAGCTCATTCATCGGTGGTTCTCAACCTGAGTGGTCACATCTTGGCACCGTCCTGGTTGAAAACTGTTTATCACTCAAACATGGATTACGGTGTGGGACAGTACGACAGACAGGTAAGGGATAAGATGGTTTTTATTTTTGTTTTACTACAGGAGACAAGGGCTTCAATGAAATGGGTGATGAAGTGAGTATGGTTTAATTTAGAATCATTAAAAGAGTCTGTGTCATTCTTTCAGTTAAAAGACTTTATTCTGGCTGTGTCTTTATTTACAATATAACTATAGGATTAGTAAGCGATAGGAGTCTTATAGAAACCTCTCCATTACTAATCCATGGGCTTGATGTCACCTGATAATACAAAGATGGCATCAACCCCACAAATATGAAACCCGCATGCCACCGCTACAGGGCCACTGGGAAGAGATGGGCAGAGATCCAGAATTGGCGCATCTGAAAGATGAGCCTTTTCTGGACTTCTGTGGGCTGCCATTTTTAGGCTTGGGGAGGCCAATATCTATGGCCCCTTACAAGCCTGAGAATACCAGCCCCCAGCTGTCTGCTTTTGCATGGCTGGTTATCAAAAATGGGGTGGGTGTCCCCACATCGTTTTTTTTAATTATTTAAATTAAAAAAAAGCAGCTTGGGGGGACCCCTCTACTTTTGATAACCAACCTTGCTAACACTGACAGTTGAGGGTTGCAGCCCCTAGTTGTTAGCTTTGTCTGGCTGGTTATCAAAAATACAGGGGAATCCACACCGATTTTTTTTTTGTTATTATTTATTTAGAGCACCAGCGTCGGCTAATGAGTACTCCCATCAGCCACCGCCTCTTCTCTCTGTTATTAGCAGCATCAAACGTAGGCTGATGGGTGCAGTAGTCCCATCAGTTGACGCCAGTGACCGGAAGTAAACTTTATACGTCTGATGCAACTCGACCTGCAAAACAAGAAAAATACCTTTTATTATACTCGCCTATGGGGCGGTCCGGTCCAAGGGGTGTCGCTGGTTTTGGTCTGGCACCTCTCTTCGTCTTTCGATGGAGTCCTCCCTCTTGCTTCATGTGCATGACATGTCCCACTCCCTATATCATCCACACAGTGTCCCCAGCATCGTGCTCCTGCGCAGGCTTACTTTTCAGCCCTGACGAGGGCGACACCCCTTGGACAGGACCGCCCCACTGGTGAGTATAAGATAAGGTCTTTTTCTTGTTTGCAGGTCAGTTTGGGGGCATATATAAGGCATTATAGGATGCAGTATAACAGGCCTGGAAGGTGGTGGTCTTATCATATCAGTCAAACCTGATGACAGGTTCCCTTTAACTTTTGCCTCCCTGTAAACAAATTTAATGTAATCAAAGACTTGCATCTCTTCAGCCGTAAGCTAATTTTTTAGAAAATGCTTGTACAACACAACAAGCCAGGGCCGGACTGGGACTAAAGTAGCAGTCCTGCCACATAGACCCCACCAGCCCACATACAAAAAGGGGAAGAAGGTGGACCCAGGGAACTATAGGCTGGTGAGTCTGACATCTATACCAGTAAAGATCTTTGAACAAATTATTATACAACATGTATGTAAGTACCTGGATAAGAATTAAGTGATTAAACAGAGTCAGCATAGGTTTGTAACAAATAAGTCATGTCAGACTAACTTCATTTCCTTCTATGACAGAATCACTGACTGGGTGGATCAGGGATAATGCTGTAGATATAGTAACATAGTAACATAGTAACATAGTTAGTAAGGCCGAAAAAAGACATTTGTCCATCCAGTTCAGCCTATATTCCATCATAATAAATACCCAGATCTACGTCCTTCTACAGAACCTAATAATTGTATGATACAATATTGTTCTGCTCCAGGAAGACATCCAGGCCTCTCTTGAACCCCTCGACTGAGTTCGCCATCACCACCTCCTCAGGCAAGCAATTCCAGATTCTCACTGCCCTAACAGTAAAGAATCCTCTTCTATGTTGGTGGAAAAACCTTCTCTCCTCCAGACGCAAAGAATGCCCCCTTGTGCCCGTCACCTTCCTTGGTATAAACAGATCCTCAGCGAGATATTTGTATTGTCCCCTTATATACTTATACATGGCTATTAGATCGCCCCTCAGTCGTCTTTTTTCTAGACTAAATAATCCTAATTTCGCTAATCTATCTGGGTATTGTAGTTCTCCCATCCCCTTTATTAATTTTGTTGCCCTCCTTTGTACTCTCTCTAGTTCCATTATATCCTTCCTGAGCACCGGTGCCCAAAACTGGACACAGTACTCCATGTGCGGTCTAACTAGGGATTTGTACAGAGGCAGTATAATGCTCTCATCATGTGTATCCAGACCTCTTTTAATGCACCCCATGATCCTGTTTGCCTTGGCAGCTGCTGCCTGGCACTGGCTGCTCCAGGTAAGTTTATCATTAACTAGGATCCCCAAGTCCTTCTCCCTGTCAGATTTACCCAGTGGTTTCCCGTTCAGTGTGTAATGGTGATATTGATTCCCTCTTCCCATGTGTATAACCTTACATTTATCATTGTTAAACCTCATCTGCCACCTTTCAGCCCAAGTTTCCAACTTATCCAGATCCATCTGTAGCAGAATACTATCTTCTCTTGTATTAACTGCTTTACATAGTTTTGTATCATCTGCAAATATCGATATTTTACTGTGTAAACCTTCTACCAGATCATTAATGAATATGTTGAAGAGAACAGGTCCCAATACCGACCCCTGCGGTACCCCACTGGCCACAGCGACCCAGTTAGAGACTATACCATTTATAACCACCCTCTGCTTTCTATCACTAAGCCAGTTACTAACCCATTTACACACATTTTCCCCCAGACCAAGCATTCTCATTTTGTGTACCAACCTCTTGTGCGGCACGGTATCAAACGCTTTGGAAAAATCGAGATATACCACGTCCAATGACTCACCGTGGTCCAGTCTATAGCTTACCTCTTCATAAAAACTGATTAGATTGGTTTGACAGGAGCGATTTCTCATAAACCCATGCTGATATGGAGTTAAACAGTTATTCTCATTGAGATAATCCAGAATAACATCCCTCAGAAACCCTTCAAATATTTTACCAACAATAGAGGTTAGACTTACTGGCCTATAATTTCCAGGTTCACTTTTAGAGCCCTTTTTGAATATTGGCACCACATTTGCTATGCGCCAGTCCTGCGGAACAGACCCTGTCGCTATAGAGTCCCTAAAAATAAGAAATAATGGTTTATCTATTACATTACTTAGTTCTCTTAGTACTCGTGGGTGTATGCCATCCGGACCTGGAGATTTATCTATTTTAATCTTATTTAGCCGGTTTCGCACCTCTTCTTGGGTTAGATTGGTGACCCTTAATATAGGGTTTTCATTGTTTCTTGGGATTTCACCTAGCATTTCATTTTCCACCGTGAATACCGTGGAGAAGAAGGTGTTTAATATGTTAGCTTTTTCCTCGTCATCTACAACCATTCTTTCCTCACTATTTTTTAAGGGACCTACATTTTCAGTTTTTATTCTTTTACTATTGATATAGTTGAAGAACAGTTTGGGATTAGTTTTACTCTCCTTAGCAATGTGCTTCTCTGTTTCCTTTTTGGCAGCTTTAATTAGTTTTTTAGATAAAGTATTTTTCTCCCTATAGTTTTTTAGAGCTTCAATGGTGCCATCCTGCTTTAGTAGTGCAAATGCTTTCTTTTTACTGTTAATTGCCTGTCTTACTTCTTTGTTTAGCCACATTGGGTTTTTCCTATTTCTAGTCCTTTTATTCCCACAAGGTATAAACCGCTTACACTGCCTATTTAGGATGTTCTTAAACATTTCCCATTTATTATCTGTATTCTCATTTCTGAGGATATTGTCCCAGTCTACCAGATTAAGGGCATCTCTAAGCTGTTCAAACTTTGCCTTCCTAAAGTTCAATGTTTTTGTGACTCCCTGACAAGTCCCCCTAGTGAAAGACAGGTGAAACTGTACAATATTGTGGTCGCTATTTCCTAGATGCCCGACCACCTGCAGATTTGTTATTCTGTCAGGTCTATTAGATAGTATTAGGTCTAAAAGTGCTGCTCCTTTGGTTGGATTCTGCACCAATTGTGAAAGATAATTTTTCTTGGTTATTAGCAGAAACCTGTTGCCTTTATGGGTTTCACAGGTTTCTGTTTCCCAGTTAATATCCGGGTAGTTAAAGTCCCCCATAACCAGGACCTCATTATGGGTTGCAGCTTCATCTATCTGCTTTAGAAGTAGACTTTCCATGGTTTCTGTTATATTTGGGGGTTTGTAACAGACCCCAATGAGAATTTTGTTACCATTTTTCCCTCCATGAATTTCAACCCATATGGACTCGACATCCTCATTCCCTTCGCTAATATCCTCCCTTAAAGTGGACTTTAGACAAGACTTTACATAAAGACAAACCCCTCCTCCTCTCCGATTTTTACGATCCTTTCTAAACAGACTGTAACCCTGTAAGTTAACTGCCCAGTCATAGCTTTCATCTAACCATGTCTCGGTTATTCCCACTATGTCAAAGTTACCTGTAGATATTTCTGCTTCTAGTTCTTCCATCTTGTTTGTCAGGCTTCTGGCGTTTGCGAGCATGCAGTTTAGAGGATTTTGTTTTGTTCCAATCTCCTCACTGTGGATTGTTTTAGAAATGTTCTTACCTCCCTTCTGAGTATGTTTTCCTGGGTCGTCTTTGTTCGAGTCTAATGTTTTTCTTCCCGTCCCCTCTTCTTCTAGTTTAACGCCCTCCTGATGAGTGTAGCGAGTCTTCTGGCGAATGTGTGTTTCCCAGGTTTGTTGAGGTGTAGTCCGTCTCTGGCGAGGAGTCCATCATACCAGTAATTCACACCGTGGTCCAGGAATCCAAATCCTTGTTGTCTGCACCATCGTCTTAGCCAGTTGTTTGCATCAAGGATCCTGTTCCATCTCCTGGTGCCATGCCCGTCTACTGGAAGGATAGAAGAAAAAACTACCTGTGCATCCAGTTCTTTTACTTTCTTCCCCAACTCTTCAAAGTCCTTGCAGATTGTCGGTAGGTCCTTCCTTGCCGTGTCATTGGTGCCAACATGTATCAGAAGAAATGGGTGGACGTCCTTGGAGCTGAAGAGCTTTGGTATCCTATCGGTCACATCCTTGATCATCGCACCTGGAAGGCAGCATACTTCTCTTGCAGTTATGTCCGGTCTGCAGATGGCTGCTTCGGTGCCTCTCAGTAGTGAGTCTCCCACCACCACCACTCTTCGTTGCTTCTTGGCTGTACCTTTTGCTGTCACTTGTTGCTGTGTGCCCTTTTCTTTTTTGCTTGCTGGTATTGCTTCATTCTTAGGTGTGCCATCTTCATCCTCTACAAAGGTTTGATATCGGTTCTTCAGTTGTGTGGTTGGTGATTTCTCCATGGTCTTCTTGCTTCTTTTGGTCACATGCTTCCACTCATCTGCTTTTGGAGGTTCTCTGACACTTTTTGCACCTTCTGTGACCAGTAGAGATGCTTCTGTTCTGTCTAGAAAGTCTTCATTCTCTTTGATGAGTTTCAAAGTTGCTATTCTTTCTTCCAGACCCCGCACCTTTTCTTCTAAAAGGGCCACTAGTCTACACTTCTGACAGGTGAAATTGGATTCTTCTTCTGGTCGATCTGTGAACATGTAGCACATGCTGCAGCTCACCATGTAGGTTGTCACATCTGCCATGTTGCTCCTAGATCCTGCTGACTTGCTGTGTGTTTTCCTTCTTGTGTAATCTACTCAGCCAAGCTCTCTTGCAATAATGTCCTACAGGCAAAAATTCGCGCGCCGTAAGGTGATTCTTTCCAAGCAGCTGGTCCCGGCTGTACCCAACGATCTTCTAGCTTAGGGAGACTCTTCGCTTCTCCCAGAAGGCACCTGGAATATGCAAATTAGCCTCCTGAAGCTTGAATCCCTGGTATATCTTGACTTCAGCAAAGCATTTGACAAAGTATCTCACACAATCCTTATTGAAAAAATGACTAAGTATGGAATGGACAAGGCAACTGTGGATTCATAACTGGCTTAGTGATGGGATGGCAATGTGGTACACAGCAAAACCTTCCAAGAGCATGTTGAACATGTGAGGACCATACTTCAGGGATATCAAAAACACAGAGTTAAGTTGACCCCAAGGAAGTGTGTATTGTTCAAAAGGCAAGTCCGATTTCTAGGAAAATTGTGTCTAGAGAAGGCTATACCATGAACCCAGCAGAAATCACTCCGGTACTGGCCTTAAAAGACAAGCGGCCTTCTACTGTCGGGGAGGTGAGGCAGATCATAGGATTCCTCTCCTACTATTGTACTTATATCTGAAACTTCTCCAGGATTGCCGCCCCACTTTATCTCTTCTTGGGGGGATGACAGAGTCAACAACATCCATGGAGAAATAGAAGAATGTGGGCCGGACCGGACTTAAAAGAAACAACGCCGTTTCATCCCAGCAGCCAATTGTTTGCGGAGTTGTTGCGGATTGCCCATGAGATGTCACTCGCTGGACACTTGGGGTTCAGCAACACTAAGGCCCGGCTGTCTCAACCCTTCTATTTGCCCAAGATGGGGACAGATGTGACAAACTACTGCCGCTCCTGTATCACCTGCCAAAGAATGGGGAAGGCAGGGCCTGCTCTTAAGGCTCCCCTGCTCCCTTTGCCAGTGATAGAGGAGCCTTTCCAGAGGATCGCAGTGGACATTGTGGGCCCTCTGGCCATCCCCAGCAGCTCTGGAAAGAAATACATCCTCACTCTGGGAGACTACGCTGCCCGGTAACCAGAGGCAGTGGCTCTGTCCTCAACTAGGGCAAATAAGGTGGTGGATGCACTGTTGTCTATCTTTTCATGGGTAGGATTTCCTAGTGCGATGCTTACCAATCAAGGGACCCAATTCATGTCTCACCTAATGGAGGCTCTCTGTAAGAAAATGCAGGTGAAGCGTCTGGTATCGAGTGTGTATCACCCACAGACCAATGGCTTGTGTGAGCGCTTCAATGGTAACCTCAAACAGATGCTACGCATGCTGGTTGAGACCCAAGGACGTGACTGGGAGCGGTATCTCCCACCCCTATTAGCTTACTGAGAGGTTCCGCAGGCCTCAACGGGGTTCTTCCCCTTTGAGCTCCTGTATGGCTGGTGAGTCTGGGGACCCCTTGGGTTGGTAAGGGAATTTGGGGAAGAGGAGTGAACCCTTATGAAGTGTCCATAGTGGAGTATGTCATGCGCTTCCATGACAAAATGCAGACCTTGACGCAGTTGGTGCATGACAACATGACGCAGGCTCAAGCTGGTCAGAAGCACTGGAACGACCAGAATGCCCGGGAGCAGACCTACCAGGTGGGTCAAAAGGAGTGGGTGCTGGTCCCCGTACCAAAGGATACGCTTCAGGCAACCTGGGAAGGCCTGTACAACATCCACTAACAGCTCAACCCAGTCACCTACGTGGTCACACTTGACCACGCTCAGGGAAAGCGAAAGGCCTTTCAAGTCAACATGATGAAGGCTCCTCACGAACGTGAACCTTTCGTCCTACTGGTCTGCAGCCTGCCCGAAGACAGGGAGGAAGACCCCCTCCTGGACATGCTGGCCCAAGCCAAAGCCGGAGGGTCCATTGAGGACAAGGAGGTAAGCGAATTGTTAACCAAACCCCAGCGGTCGCAGTTACGGACCACACTGGAACCCTTCTGGACCGTGTTCTCCAACCGACCTGGAAGGATGATGTTAGCGGTCCATGATGTGGACACCGGGAATCATGCCCCACTACAGCGAACACCCTATCGGATCTCCGACGAGGTGCAGCAGGTTATGTGCCAGGAGATCGATGAGATGTTACAGCTGGGGGTAATTCAACAGACAAAGAGCGCGTGGGCCTCACCTGTAGTTCTTGTGCCAGAGAAGGATTGGACCACCTGGTTCTGCATGGACTACAGGGGGCATAATGCCATCACTGTCTCTGACACGCACCCAATGCTACGCATCAAGGAGCTGCCTGAGCGGTTAGCTGGCACAAAATATCTGACCATAATGGATCTGAGTCGAGGATACTGGCAGATTCACCTGAGCCCCGAGGTGCAGGAGAAGTCCACCTTTATCACACCCTTCAGACTGTACAAGTACACGGTCATGCCCTTTGGCATGAAGAATGCTCCTGCCACTTTCCAGTGGATGGTCAACCACCTGCTTCAGGGACTGGAGAAGTACGCAGTGGCGTACCTGGATGACATTGCCATCTTCAGTTTCTCCTGGGATGAACACCTGCAGCATCTTCAGGAGGTACTCAGGTGAATTTACCAAGCCAGTCTGATCATCAAGCCGAGAAAGTGCCAGATGGGCATGAGAGAGGTCCACTGCCTGGGGCACCGGGTATGTGGAAAGTCCATAAAGCCAGAGCTTGGGAAAGTGGACGCGATCATGTCTTGGTCCACCTCCAGGACCAAGAAACAGGTAATGTCCATCCTGGGCACTGCAGGGTACTATAGGCACTTCGTACAAAACTGTAGTAGCCTGGCAAAACCCTTGACGGACCTCACCAGGAAGAAGCTACCCCACATAGTTGACTGGACTGATGGCTGTGAGGGGGCCTTCCAGGCATTGAAAACAGCCCTATGCAATGCTCCTGTGTTGAAAGCAGTCAACAACAGTCGACCGTTCTTGGTGCAGACCGACGCCAGCGAGTTTGGCCTCAGTGCTGTGCTCAGCCAGGTCGACTCGGGGAACCATGAGCACCCCATGTTGTACCTGAGCCAGAAGCTTCTGCCGAGGGAATCAGCCTATTCCACCATTGAGAAGGAGTGCCTACCCATAGTCTGGGCCCTGCAACTTTTGCAGCCCTACCTGTACGGTCGCACCTTCACTGTGGTGACAGACCACCACCCTCTGCGCTGGCTACAGGCAATGTGTAGAACCAATAGAAGGTTGCTATGCTGGAGCCTTGCCCTCCAGCAGTACGACTTTACCATCAAGCACAAAACGGGCAGGGAGTATGGCAATGCAGATGGCTTGTCCCGCCATGGTGAACCTTATGAGGTGCGCATTGAGGAGTACAGAGAGGTTCTGCCTCCGTAGCACAGTCCAAAAGGGGAGGTGTCACGATAACGTAAAAATGGCATATTGTGAGTTTAGTTTCAGAAGGTTACATAGCATTCCAGACACGATGTAGCCCATTCCGGTCCCCCCTCTTCTCTCTCTGCCTGCTGCTTGTGTGTGTGAATCCTAAACCCCTCCCTGAAGAATTTTTATGGATCTATGCTGCAGACAGAGCAGTCTCCCTAAAACTACTCATTCCCCCTCCCACATGGTACTAGTTAAAACTGGTGTAGCCACCATGAGATTCTTTATTCTATTACAGTGACATTCTGGCACCGATCCGCGCTAGAGATATAAGAATTGTATATTCCGGATGACCATTGATAGATCTAAAAAAGAAAGAAAAAAGAATGGCACTGAGTAACGTGCTTTACTCACTGGTGTGATAGTGTGGTCTCTGAATCACAGGCATCAATGCAGGAACACAGTTCACGGTATTGAAGGTGCATGACATGAAATGCACGAGGAAATCCAATAGAAGAAAGAAAAAAAAAGATGCAGCAACACTTCAAAGTCAGGTGGCAATAAAACCCTAGTCCTTTATTTCATGCAAATTGCATGGACAAGGTAAAGCAAGCAGGTACAGGGCAGATGGTACAGAGAAACAGGATGACGGCAGTTTCGCATTATGCACGCTTCCACGCTTCCTACCTGGACCCGTGGAAGCGTGCATAACGCATTGATAGATCTATCACTCCCTGAAACCACTAGCAGATAAACGCAACGAGGGCAAAGTGCGGATTTCTCAGTAAATGGTTCAGGTAATTTCTCCGTGTTTGCACTTAAAAGAATCGCCCCAACGTGGTGCACCTCGTGATCTGGGTGTACTCCGGATATGAGATTCCTACAGTGAGTTAGGCCTGAAAATAGTTTTCATAATTCTGAGAAAAGAGGAGTGCATTTTATAACTCAGCCCACTCAGTGATGTCACGAGAAGAGGGCATATCTGAACCCTGGTGAGTTATGAATCAGTCTTGGCCCAGGAAGCGAGGTAACAGCAGCTCTGCAAGCAGCTCAGATGCACCTTGATATGTCTCCTGAGCACATGGCCGCCATTACGATGCAATGACAAAAGGACTTGTAAGTGTTCTTTTCAATTTTAATCCTTTTTTTATTTGTAATTGTATTGTACACATGATTTTATCTTCTTTATAATATCTTTTTTATACCTTGTAAACACTGCCTACCTTTTTTTGGGAGCAAAATATAAAATTACTAGCTTGTCTCTCCATGCTCTAAATGAACTATCGCGTCCTCTGAAGTGACTTACGTGTTATGATCTGGTGGCCTTGGAGCAGCATGAGACGTACTCTGGAGAAGGTGGTCCCTGTACTGACCGCAAACCCTGAACCTAGCAGCACAACTAGAAGTAGCCGTGGGGGGTACTTAACACTCCCTAGACCCCTCGACACAGCCTAAGAAACTAACTACCCCTAAAGACAGAAACAGGAAACCTATCTTGCCTCAGAGAAAATTCCCAAAGGACAGACAGCCCCCCACAAATATTAACTGTGAGAGGAGAGGGAAAAAACATACACAGATATGAAATCAGGATTTAGCATAGGAGGCCATACTAGCCAAATAGAAAGAATACAGAGTACTATGCGGTCAGTATTAAAACACTAGAAAATATCCACCACAGAAAATACAAAACACCACATCTGACTAAAGACATGGAGGGTATATCTGCATCTCCAGAGACACAGCAAGGCTGCAAAAAATACTTCACAGAAAAAGCTGGAAAAGACAAAACATGAAAATGCACAAAACTATAAGGTCCACAGCAGGTGGACAGCAAAAACAAAGCCAGGACTTATCTTTGAAGAAAAGCACAGCGAACAGGAGAGACCAGAAGGGATGTGAATCCTCCAAAAACAATGGACAACTGGCAGGGACTAAAGAGTCCTGCAAAGCTATATACCCGAGTCAGTTTTGCAATTAGTAGATACACCTGTCCAATCCTGCAGTCCAGGCACAACTGCATTACCCTCTACAACCACCGGAGGGAGCCCAAAAGCTGAATTCACAACACTTACGCTACTGATTTGGGTTGGCTCCGGACCTGTTGACAATTAAGAGAATCGGAGCTGGTGGCAGCATACTTTGTTCTATGCATTTGGGAGGCTTTGTTGCGACGACGGCATTGATAATTATTGTTCCTGCCTGAGTGGGATTAGTTATATTGCTCTTGCTGCAGCATGCCCAATAGCAGGAACATAGCAGGCAGCCTTTCTGGTGACTAATTACCCTAGGTGCAGTACCCCAACTGACCTGAGGGTAAGGGGCGCCAGAGAGCTGCAAATTCCAAACCGGATCTGGGAAGTGGGATATAGATAAATCCCGTTCAGAATGAACCAGGGGCAACCAAACAACCCCGGTTCGTGACAAATTGGTGTGAGTGGTGGGGATGATAACGGTATCTTCCCCGTGAACAGTAACAGATTGGTGGGATCTGTGACATATTGGTGGTGGCAGCACTGTGGAATCCGTGACATATTGGTGGCTGCAGTGGGATCCGTGACACATGTCATCTGTTAAATCCTTTTCTGAAAATTTGAGTTTAACCTTGTAGATTGTGAGCCTTCGTGGGCAGGGTCCTCTCTCCTCGTATACCAGTTATGACTTGTATTGTTTAAGATTATTGTACTTGTTTTTATTATGTATACCCCTCCTCACATGTAAAGCGCCATGAAATAAATGGCGCTATAACAATAAATAATAATAATAAATAATAATCTCCGCCCAACTAGCCTGATTGACAGCTCTTCAGAGTCCCTCCTGCTGCTAGAATCTCACACTGCTCAGTGTGTGCAGAGACTAAATACACTCATTCAAGATAACTTAGCCATTCTGATAAGGATTTTCAAAGTAAGTACATGAACCTCATCAGGTCTAACAGATCTATTTAATAATGTATGCAGTTTGTATTATAAAAGTTGGTGATATTATGATTGAAGAACGACCTAAAAGACTTTGTGATTTCCAAAATTAGTATTTATATAGTGCCACAATGAACAATTGCTTTGTTCATAAACAGAATTAACTTTATCTCTTTATTGCTAGTTTTTGCAAAAGTACTTTATCATTTCCAGGTTCAAAATCTGTCATGATGCCATCTTGTGGAAAAAAAGAAAATTCCTTCTAAGTGCTATAACTGGAACAGAACATTCTATGAGCAGGTTTTTATAGAGAGAAAAGATTCCATAAAACAGAGAATATAGAATAACATCATTCATGGGAGTGACAGGTTGTCACTGTACATGCAGCTCTAAAACTTTGATTTTTCTGTTAATCATATGGACTTGTAAAAATGAAATCTTCTATTATCTCACGTATAGATTTTTTTTTAAATAATAGATGATTATCTTTTTTAATATATGCTAGGAGTGGAAGATAAAGCTCTGTAACACTATAGTAGTAAATTCTCCTGATTCTTACAAAAGGAAAATCAATATATCTTCTTTGGGTCTCTGTAAGTACAATAGAGACGAGTCAACATCTCCAGTCAGTCAGGCAATCTAGTCATAAAGTACTGTTATGTATTGTCAGCCCTTGCAGATGTATTGCAGAGACGTATAGCTAACTCGGAATATACAGCCGTTACGAAGACACATAGGGAATGATATTCTTGCTTAGGACATAAAAGATAAATTGCTACGAGAATCTGAAAGTATTGATTAACTTGACAACAAGAGAGTGAATAACAGATTACAGTAAACTAGGACATCAAGCCCATCCTCCACAAAAGACTCTGCAGTCATCTGCTTCGTATTTCCAATTAGTTTTCTTCTTAGATAGCACGGCGAACGTACCAATTGATTTCTTTCATATTGTATAAACGTCTGGAATACCGTTTTTACAGAACACTAAAGGTGCCATGTATGTTGATCAAGCACTCATTTATCTTTCCATATCCTCCCATACATACAGCGGGTACAGAAAGTATTCAGATCCCTTTAAATTTTTCACTCTTTGTTTGCCCCTAGCAGTGCATGAAAGGCCTGCCCAAAATTTGGATGCACCTTAATACCCCTTTGAAGAGACATACAGCAGGGCCTCATGAAAACAATGTTCCCATTATTAGGAAGCTGGTACTCCCATACGGTTTTCCTATGCAGTGAATGCAAGGACTGCCCAAAATTTAGATGCACCTCAATACCCCTTTGAAGAGATGTACAGGAGAGCCTCATGAAAACAATGTTCCCATTATTAGGAAGTGGGTTTGGAGCGCCCGCTAGGGCCCTGGGATACCCGGGCCGGGTTCGGTGGTCATTAAAGGGGTAGTCACAGTGGCAGTGATCAGGCCATGGCCCTGGGCATCCAAGTTAAAGGGAAGGTCTTTAAAGGGGGTTGTTGTGAATAAAGTTTGTTTGTGACGCCACCTGTGGTATTCGGTCAGGGATGACCGACGCTGCTTAAAGGGGTCCACAGGGAATGATGTTATTGCAGCAGGGATGGTATGGCTTCCCACAGGTGAAGCTTAGTCCCCAGGATCACAGGTGATGGTGAGGTCCGGCCAGCCTGGAAGCCTGAATCCCCCTAGCCAGGTGGGAATGGAAGCCTTCCTTAATGCGTTGTGTTGTAGTCCCTTACTGCCTAAGGCTTCACACAAGGTTCTCACTTTCTCTGTCCTATTAATAGGACAATAGCCATATGGCGGGCAACTCGAGCCTTTTTACAGGTGTCCCTACTTGCGGCGACTTCGGGCTCTATACGCTGCTGTTCCTTTGGATGTAATGGTGGACAGGCGACTTGAAATCTCCTGCCCGCCAGTTTCTGCTGTGGGGCAGACAGTTACCCTCACACTCTCAGAAATCCGGCTTCTGGTTTCTTGTGCTGATTCTGGAGTGAGCCGTCTCGCAGCTCCACTCCCAGTATCTTTCCTCTCCTTTGCTCCTTCTCCCCTCACAGTTTCTTACAATCTGCTCTCTATCTCTCTCCTCTTTCCAGGAGTTGCAGAACCTCATGTCTGCATGGCCCCAGCTTTCCACTCCTCTCTGACAGACTCTGACAGACTAACTAACTCCTCCCCAGGCAAGAATATATATAGGGTAGCTCCCCTGAAACCGGGTCTAGAGCTCCCCCTTCTGGCCTGGAGTCAGAGCAGTGTTTGTCATTATAATATAAATATGCCATATTATGAGTATAGTTCTGGAAGTTTCCATGGCACACACACACACTTTGCAGATTCGGTCCCCCCTCCTTTTTTCCCCCACAGCAGCACCAAGCAGCTATGCCACACTGCCTGTCAGCTCTGTGTAATCCTATATTCCTTTCCCCCTCCCGAAGGAATGCTTTTGTTTGCAGCCATGCATCTTCTGAGTAGTGATAGAAAAATTCATGATGAATAATTCGACCTCAGGTAGTGACAGAGATATGAAAGTTATATATTTGGGATGTGCCACGATAGGGCTACACACTCGTGTGTTTTCTAAGCACAGTGCCTAACAGAAACAGAGAAATGAATTACTGCTTAACCGGGGCTCATACCCACTTCGTGTTTATACTTAAATTAACCCCCATGTCTGTTATGATCCGGTGACCTTAGAGCAGCATGAAAACTTTCACTGGAGTAGGTGGTAACTATACTGACCGCAAATCCTGATCTAAACACTGCAATTAGAAGTAGCCGTGGGGTGTACCTAACAAGCCCTAGACACCTCGTCACAGCCGGAGGACTAAATACCCCTAAAGATGGAAATAGGAATACTATCTTGCCTCAGAGCAGAACCCCAAAGGATTGGCAGCCCCCACAAATATTGGCTGTGAGTAGGAGAGGAAAGACACACACAGTCAGAAAACAGGATTAAGCACAAGAGGCCGCTCTAGCTAAAATAGGAAAGGATAGGACAGAGTTCTGTGCGGTCAGTATTAAAACCCTTCCAAAAATATCCACAGCAGATTATACAAAAATTCCTCCATCTAACTAAAGACGTGGAACGTATATCTGCAACTCCAGAGACTACTAAACTCAGAGCAGGAATACAATCAAAAAAACAAGCACACCGCTTGTGTGCAATAGAAAAAGAAACAGACACTTATCTTTGCTGAATTGGCAGCTAAGCAGGAGAGCCAGACAGAGAACCAATACTTCCCAAGAAACATTGACAACTGGAAAGGACTAATGAGTCCTGCAAACCTAAATACTCCAGTCAGAACTGCAATCAGCAGAAACACCTGTCCAGGACTGCAGCCCAGAGAAAACTGCATTACCACCTACAACCACCGGAGGGAGCCCAAAAGCAGAATTCACAACACATGTCGTGGTGAGCATAATGATAATTTTATCTTTCTTCTACGAGGTTCATATGCCGAGATATGAGTAATAGAAGCTTTTACATAACTTCCAGAAAGGGAGGGCATTCCAGGGTGCAGCCCACTCCGTGAGTTCATCAAGCAGAGCATATACATGTAGGAGCTGAGTTAGGAGGGGTAGCTTTCGCCCAGGGAGTCAGATGAGAGAGAGGCTCTGCAAATCTGCCTGATGCATTGGGAAATATGCTCCCTTTCCCCCAGCTGCATGGTCTGCTATAATAATAATAATAAAATGACTTAAAGGGACTCTGTCACCTGAATTTGGCGGGACTGGTTTTGGGTCATATGAGCGGAGTTTTCAGGTGTTTGATTCACCCTTTCCTTACCCGCTGGCTGCATGCTGGCTGCAATATTGGATTGAAGTTCATTCTCTGTCCTCCATAGTACACGCCTGCGCAAAGCAATCTTGCCTTGTGCAGGTGTGTACTATGGAGGACAGAGAATGAACTTCAATCCAATATTGCAGCCAGCATGCAGCTAGCGGGTAAGGAAAGGGTGAATCAAACACCTGAAAACTCCGCCCATATGACCCAAAACCAGTCCCGCCAAATTCAGGTGACAGGTTCCCTTTAAGAACTGTAACTGTTTTTCTTCCTTTAATCCCTGATTATTTTGTAATTGCCTGTACAAACGATACTTGTCTCCTTTTATAATATTTTTTATACGTTTGTAAACACTGCCTACCCTTTGGAGTAAAATATATAAAATTACTAGCTTCATTTCTTCTTGCTCTATAACGTACTGTCACGTCCTCTGAAGTAAATTACACTACTAACTGGGTTGGCTCCTGACCCATTATTAATTAAGAAATAGGAGCCAGTGGCGAGCGAAGGGTCCTGTGCTGGTGGGTAATGCTGGCAGTGACAGAACGGGGTTTTTATAGTGTATTGCTCGGCTGCGGCTGGGAATAATAATATAACACTCTCTTTTCAGTGTGTGCCCCACAGCCAGTACATAGCAGGCAGCCTTTCTGGTGACTAATTATCCTAGATGCAGTTCCCTGACTGAACTGAGGGTAGGGGGCGCCAGAGAGCTGTGAGTTCCAAACCAGAACTGGGAAGTGGGATATAAATAAATCCCCTTTGGAAAAGAACCAGGGCCAACCAAACAGCACTAGTTCATGACGTATTGGTGTCAGCAGTGGGGATGATAAAAATATCCTCCCTGTGATTCTTGACATATTGGTGGATGATAAAAAATAACCCCTGTGATTTGTGACATATTAGTGGCAGAGCGGTGGGATCATAGAGCATTAGTGATCTGGTTTGAGCAATCATTCCTCTCGCTAAAAACTTGCACAGTTCATGCGGGGACTCTGCAAAAAGTTTTGGAGAACGAACTCAGTGTTCACTAGTCCTGAGACAATAGTGTGTACCCCCTCCCCTTCTCTTTGTTTTTCTATCCTATCTTTTATTTGGCAATGATGGCTGCAAAAGGAGAAGGCTGGTATAAGCAACATACCAAGGACACTCTAATTGCCCTTTGCGGGTTGAGGCAGATTGACGCCACGGGCAAAAACAAAAGCCAACTGGTCGCGGCTCTGATGCAACTGAAAATCGCTCAGAGCCCAGCGGACGCAGAAGCCGGCCCAAGCAAAAATGATACTGCAGCAGATTTCCAACCACTGAATGCCGGCCCTACTTGCAACCAGGGTGGATTGGACCCCCACCTGCTGGCGGCCTTGGATCAACTCCCCACCGACGACCGTGATGGACGTCTGCACCTCATCCAACAATACCAAGAGAAAGCGGAAAAGCAGGAGGCAGAGAGATCCCAACGGGAGGAGGAGAGAGCCCAGCGGGCCGAGCGGGAGGCCCAAGCTCAGAGGGACCATGAACTGCAGATGGCCCAACTAAGAGCTGTACCATCTACCACATGGAGCAGTGAGTCCAGCCACGCACCATTCCCTAAACCCCGGCTAGAGCACTTTCCTGTGATGGAAAAGGACGGGGACTTGAACACTTTTTTGAGGGCCTTTGAGAAGGCCTGCAGACAGTATCGGCTGCCAGATGACGAATGGGCCTGATACCTGACCCCTGGGCTAAGAGGCAAAGCTCTGGAGGCATTTGCTGCTCTCCCTCAAGACCAAGATGGTGACTATGAGGCCATCAAGCAGGCCCTGATAAAGAAGTACCAACTGACTCCTGAGGTTTACCGTAGAAAGTTCTGGAACCTCAATGTGGCCCACACGACAGCTACGGCGATGTGGCGCATGAACTTTGACCAGTGGACCCAAGGACTGTCAGTGTCCACCTTTGCACAGCTGGATAAAGCAGGGCAGATTGCCGTTGACTATGAGGCCAACCGTAAATCGAAGGCCTGGAAGCCAGTCACTTACAGCTAGAGAGGGTAAGCCTGCAACCAACCTCAGTAACCCCACCAGTCGACTCACCGGAGGCCCTATCCCCATTGCCAACAGCACCAGACCTACCACCGATCTTCGCAAGTGTTTTGCCTGCAATAGGACTGGTTATATCAGCTCCCACTGTCCAGAGAAGCAGAAGAACCCCCAGCCAAGGCCCCAGGGCCTAATGCAGCAGTTCTTTTGGTGAGTGGGGCGGTTGGGAGGGTGTATGATGATGTGCAGCACGTCACCGTAGGGGGCCATGTCGCTCAATGCCTCAAGGACACCGGGGCTGAACAAGCCCTCATCTGACACGAACTAGCGGCCCCTGAAGAGATTATTCTGGGGAAAACCCTGACTGTCACCGGGATTGGGGACATCCTCTGTCCCCTGCCAATGGCCCGGGTGTTTATAGATTGGGGAGGAGGGAATGGGGTGAAGGAAGTGGGGTTGTCCAATACCTTGCCCACCAATGTTTTATTGGGGACTGGTTTGGGGTGGATGGTTGCATATTATGTCCCTGACCCTGCTCCCCAATCTAATGCTGATAGCAATGGGAAATTGCATGTGTTACCCAACAACGCTTTACCGTTTAATGAGTTACCATTTTTCTGAAAATGCCAAGGGTGATACTGATGATGGTGATGTAAATGTGCATGTGTTACCTGTTAACCATTTATCTCCTAATGATGATGTGTCTACAGGTGCAGGAGTGCTCAGCCACGTCACTCTGCGGGGTTGGATGGCTGAGGAACCTCTAACAGGAGCAAGCGATGGTGCTCAGGGAGATGCATGGGAACCATGAGGAGGATGATGCTGTGCAACTGACCAGTGCCACAGAGGAAGGTAACTGCCCCATAAGTAGCACTGCTCCTGAGGTAATGTGGGTGGATGGGGAGATAATACCCATACTAGCGCCGGCTGATGGGTCTGTATAAATTCCCGAGGAGACAGCCTACGTAGCTGCTGTCACCCGCAGTCAGAGTGCCCGGAACGCACATAACGTTCTGCCTTCTGGACCCTCCTCAGTCACAGGAGTGACTGAACAAAAGATGGACCCAGAGCAGGTCCCAGAGGGTTGCCGTGGGGATGGGACCCTGACGTCGCTTCTGGCTGCCCCTGGCAAGGAGTTCCAGGCTGCTCTGCACTCAGATGAGAGCCAGGAAAATTTGAGACACCTCAATGAGACGCCCATCTCTGTGACTGATAAGGAGAAGGTGTTCTGGGAAAGAGGGAGGTTATACCGTGAGACGGTTGATGCATGATTCTGTCCTGCCGACTACGCCACTTGTAAGGTGCCAGAGAGTGGTAGCCGTGGTCGAACTGCTGCCCAATGATGCCCTGGCACTTTGCAGAAAAATTATATCCCAGTCCCAGTGTGCTGTCTTGTGTAGGGTGCGTTACACTGACTTGTAGGCCACATGCATCTGCTGTCTTCAATTCTCCATATTCAGGAACAGCCGAACACAACTCATGGGACACCTGGTTTGTTCCAAAATATAAAAATTTACTGGACAGTTCAGGTACATCACATTGTATCAGGCAGTATTGGGCACAGCCCCTTGTGTCAGTAATACAGTGCATTTCCCTCTTTGCTTTCCATTCTTCCTGAACTATCCCTACATCCACTGATCCTGTCAGCCGCAGGGATTTCTTGTTTAGTCCCGCAGTATATTCGAGATCCGTTACCTTTCACTCACGTGGTTCAACATCCATGTTTCTCTGTACAGAAGGGGTTAAGGTGCTCTCCATAGCACCTGTATCGAGCTGTAGCCTTCGGACGTTGCAGGAAGGTCCACAGTGTTACTGCCCAAAACACTTTGTACTCGCTTCTTCCTACACAACAGCACCATTACCTAAAACATTATGCATTATTACACATTACATTCCTAAAACTGCATGACATAGTTCACACTTCACATATCACAATACATGTCTTTGATGAGACAACCACTTGAATTGCTGTGTTAACCTTAGAGCTATAAGCATTCTGCATTTACTTTAGAGCACAGGTGGTCAGCGGATGCTCTGGTACGCTAGCCGAAACCACATGTACCAGGGCACATCCCACCAAATATTCACATTCCTTTTACAGTGGGCGTAATACTACACAGACAACACAGGATGAGGGTAAAACAGTGTGGCAATACTTTATTGAAACACAAAATAGGCAAGTAACACATAGAACAGTCCAAGCAAAATACCCAAGTTGGTGCAAAATTACAGAGTCTCACCTTTCTGCTGACTTGCCAGGATTAGAGCAACTGCGACTCCGGGTATTCCAGGGCCAACTACCCCACCTGTGGCACACACAGAATCGAGGTAGGGACAACTTTAGGAAGTTGATAGTCCATTGAGGTACAAGGTCAGTTGACCAGAGGGTCACAACTTGGCTTCTCCAAAAATCTCCATGGAGACAGGTGATCTGTGGGTCCAAATCCTGACTACCCCAAACATTTGCATGGGTTCAGTGATGGTCAGTGGAGCAGATCTGTATTCATTCAGCCTGGCCTATGGTCCCATAAGCTGGCATCCTGGAGAATGAAAAATCTGTGTCCCTCGTGATTGGGCTATGATATCTTGGCTGCTGTCTTGTAAAGAGTCCCTGGTTCTTTCGATCTCTTGGATGTCTGGATATTTCTCTGTCTATGGAGGTGATTTTATAGTTAACAACTGTCCTTCAAGCCAGCATCCAGAGGTAAAGGGGAAAAATAGAGACAAGATCAACCAGCACTGTTTAATTATTTAATCTATTTGCATAATTTTTCTTCCTCTGTGTCATGACCCAACAGGTGTCGGTCCAGCGGACGGCACAACACACACAACGGGATGGAAAAAGGTGGAGGAAGGCTCTAACAATAGGGAACGAGGGAAGAGGCACATCCTAAACAACAACCTGTGCCTAATCCTAAGCTCCCCTAAAGCCCTATGCGGGTCCTACCCCCCACCGCCGTCAAGTGCCTAGTCCCTAGCTGTCAACTCATTATACCCTGGCTAGTGCACTGGCCGGCAAGCACATTAGCCTCACCGCTGCAGATGGTATTAACACAGGGGATAGTGACAATAACCAGACAGACAAGGAAAGGAACAACAAAAAACTTAGCTCAAGCTTCTGCTGCAAGCTCCACACAGCAGAGGATATGGAAACAGGATCTCAAGCAGCTGATACACAGGTGGCACAAGAGAGCTCACAACTTCTAGGCTGTTCTCCAGAGAAAAACTCTACTACCAGCAGTCAGCTGGTGCATCATGTGACTATTTAAAGGATGGATTGAATGGTCACCAACCACATCAGCTGCCAGCAACACATCAGCTGCCAGCAAGGAAACTGACATTAACCCTTGCTGACCCAAAAGTAAAAACCACGTTTAAACTTAATGCAGAAACAGAGCTGTCACGGCTCCAAAAATGAGTCGTGATAGTCTGCTTTGCAAGTCAGCAAGTTAGCTGACTTGGAAAATGTGTAATAAACATATCAGCAAACATCATTGTTCAATTATCTTGCGTTTCTAATCATCCGGGATAACGGCACAATATGTTACATCAAATGTCAACTTACAAGACAATATTACAGGCTTATACGAACAAAAGTCTGTGTTTTCTTGACCAACCAGAAAGAAACACATACAGCTCTGGCAAAAATTAAGAGACCACTGCAAAATATTGTTTGTCTGATTTTTCTCTTTATAGGTATATTTTTGAGTAAAATATTAACTGTTCTTTTATTCTATAAACTTCTGACAACATGTCTCCGAATTTCCAAGCAATAAATTTTGCTTTTTTTTCTTTCTGAAAAGGAGAAATGGAGAACATTTAAAAAAAACTACTTTCAGACCTCAAATAATGCAAAGAAAACAAGTTCATAATCATTTAGAAACAACAATACTAATGTTTTAACTCAGGAAAAGTTCAGATATCAATATTTTGTGGAATAACCATGATTTTTAATCACAGCTTTCATGTGTCTTGGCATGCTTTCCACCAGTCTTTCACACTGCTTCTGGGGCAAAAATGTAAGCAGTTCTTCTTTGTTTGATGGCTTAAGACTATCTATCATCCTCTTGATTACATTCCAGAGGTTTTCAATGGGGTTCAGGTCTGGAGCAAGTAATTCAAAGAATCTCATAGATTGTAAGCTTGCAAGCAGGAATCTCACTCCTCTTGGTATCTGCTAAATTAAGTGTATACTCTGTTATATTTTTATTGTCTTTAGAAGTCCCCTATGTAATGTAAAGTGCTGAGGAATATGTTGGCATATGTTGTAGAAATAAAAATTACTTTTATTATGTCATAAAAGGATCTTTTAAAAAAACCTAGTAATTAAAACTAAACTAAAACTGTTGAGTAGACTGTGTCCTTTTGCCATCTTCCTACCAGAAGAACATACCGTAAGCTAAAGATCCCAAAAGTGTTTCTAGCCTAGAAGTGAATTAACCCCTCCTTAAAGTCGCTATTATTTCGTAAGAGATAAAAAAAACAATAATGGCTTGCCTCTGAATCAGATAAAGAATCTTCTACTCTTATCTATTTAATAAGATCGTTAGCAGAAAAAAGCTGAAGAAAACAATGGTCATTGTAGTCAGCAAATAGGAAAAAAGTAGTAGTCTCAAGATGTCTAGTGAAGATAAGAAAATGGAAGAAAGTCAGAAAGGTAGAGACTAAAAAGGCTAAAAATGAAATTACTCCAAACTCTAATTTAGAAAACCATTGTTCTACCATTTTAAGAGTGGTGATGGTTTCTGCTGTATGCATCATTTGTACATCTAGTTATAATAAACTCAGGATGTGTTTTTGAGTGTAATGATAATTAGAAACAAGTCGCTAATTTAGGAAATTATTTAAGATGACAAAAATTGCATTCTTTCTATTTGGTATTGATTTACCTTCCTATGAGTCTCATGGTTCCCATGCACATTAAATAAAAATTGTCTGAACCCACAGACTATCTGATGTGTTTAGGAACATCCTGAAGATTTCGAGGGGACGGAAGAATCAGGTAGTTGGAATTTCAGTGCCTGATACTTTTGATTTCATGGGAGATAAATTGAGAGTTATTTGGGGATTGGATTCTGCAATAATAGCAAAACAAATAATATTAATCTGCTGTCACCTTTCAAAATACAGCATAAATCGCTCCGTTGTCTGCTCCAGCACCAGAAGTGATGACATAACTGTTCAACCAGCAACAGGACCGTGCTGACTTGACAAAGACTGTCAGATGCCTTAATCTGCACATCATCTCTACTGTAGAGCAAATCTCTTGTAGATGACGTGCAGATCAAGGTATCTGATGCTTTATTTTGTAATTTGTAAATAACCCTGTCTCAAGGTAATGAGCACCTTTTCCACCAGAACAGCTCCTTTAACCCCTTAATGACCCATGACAGCATAAGGAAAGTATGAAGACAGCTCAGGAGACGAGACTTTGTCATACTAGATACTAGGCAGATGCCGGCCGAGTTACAGAGCTGACATACTGTATGACTGTAACTACAGGCAGGGACGGTTTTAGAGACAGTGGGGCCCTGAGCAAAAGTTTAAAGTGGGGTCTCAAATGCTCACATATTCCACATCACACAAACATTTCGGCTGTATTTACAGGTGCAGAGTTCAGGCCATTAACCCCTTAGTGACAGAGCCAATTTGGTACTTAATGACCAGGCCAATTTTTGCAATTCTGACCACTGTCACTTTATGAGGTTATAACTCTGGAACGCTTCAACGGATCCCGCTGATTCTGAGATTGTTTTTTCGTGACATATTGTACTTCATGTTAGTGGTAACATTTCTTCGATATTACTTGCGATTATTTATGAAAAAAACGGAAATATGGCGAAAATTTTTAAAATTTTGCAATTTTCAAACTTTGTATTTTTATGCCCTTAAATCAGAGAGATATGTCACGAAAAATAGTTAATAAATAACATTTCCCACATGTCTACTTTATATCAGCACAATTTTGGAAACAAAATTTTTTTTTGTTAGGGAGTTATAAGGGTTAAAAGTTGACCAGCAATTTCTCATTTTTACAACACCATTTTTTTTTAGGGACCACATCACATTTGAAGTCATTTTGAGGGGTCTATATGATAGAAAATAATGAAGTGTGACACAATTCTAAAAACTACACCCCTCAAGGTTCTCAAAACCACATTCAAGAAGTTTATTAACCCTTTACGTGCTTCACAGGAACTGAAACAATGTGGAAGGAAAAAATGAACATTTAACTTTTTTTTGCAAACATCTTAATTCAGAACCATTTTTTTTATTTTCACAAGTGTAAAAACAGAAATGTAACCATAAATTTTGTTATGCAATTTCTCCTGAATACGCCAATACCCCACATGTGGGGGTAAACCACTTTTTGGGCGCACCGCAGAACTTAGAAGTGAAGGAGCGCCGTTTGACTTTTTCAATGCAGAATTGGCTGGAATTGAGATCGGACGCCATGTCACGTTTAGAGAGCCCCTGATGTGCCTAAACAGTGGAAACTCCCCACAAGTGACACCATTTTGGAAACTAGACCCCTTAAGGAACTTATCTAGATGTGTGGTGAGCACTTTGAACCCCCAAGTGCTTCACAGAAGTTTATAACGTAGAGCCGTGAAAATAAAAAATCGTTTTTGTTTGCACAAAAATGATCTTTTCGCCCACAAATTCTTATTTTCACAAGGGTAACAGGAGAAATTAGACCACAAAAGTTGTTGTGCGATTTGTCCTGAATACGTCGATACCCCATATGTAAGGGTAAACCACTGTTTGGGCGCACCGCAGAGCTTGGAAGTGAAGGAGCGCCGTTTTACTTTTTCAATGTAGAATTGGCTGGAATTGAGATTGGACGCCATGTTGCGTTTGGAGAGCCTCTGATGTGCCTAAACAGTGGAAACCCCCCACAAGTGACTCCATTTTGGAAACTAGACCCCTTAAGGAACTTATCTAGACGTGTGGTGAGCACTTTGAACCCCCATGTGCTTCACAGAAGTTTATAATGTAGAGTCGTGAAAAAAAAAATCACATTTTTTCTACAAAAATGATCTTTTTGCCCACAAATTTTTATTTTCACAAGGGTAACAGGAGAAATTAGACCACAAAAGTTGTTGTGCAATTTCTCCTGAGTACGTCGATACCCAATATGTGGGGGTAAACCACTGTTTGGGCGCACCGCAGAGCTTGGAAGAGAAAGAGTGCCGTTTTACTTTTTCAATGTAGAATTGGCTGGAATTGAGATCGGACGCTATGTCGCGTTTGGAGAGCCCCTGATGTGCCTAAACAGTAGAAATCCCCCACAAGTGACCCCATTTTGGAAACTAGACCCCCCATGGAACTTATCTAGATGTGTGGTGAGAACCTTGAATGCCCAAGTGCTTCACAGAAGTTTATAATGCAGAGCCGTGAAAATAAAAAATATTTTTTTTTCCACAAAAAAGATTTTTTAGCCCCCAAGTTTTTATTTTCACAAGGGTAACAAGAGAAATTGGACCCCAAAAGTTGTTGTCCAATTTGTCCTGAGTATGCTGGTACCCCATATGTGGGGGTAAACCACTGTTTGGGCGCACGGCAGAGCTCGGAAAGAAGGAGCGCCGTTTTGGAATGCAGACTTTGATAGAATGGTCTGCGGGTATTATGTTGCGTTTGCAGAGCCCCTGATGTACCTAACCAGTAGAAACCCTCCACAAGTGACCCCATTTTGGAAACTAGACCCCCCAAGGAACTTATCTAGATGTGTGGTGAGAACTTTGAATGCCCAAGTGCTTCACAGAAGTTTAGAATGCAGAGTCGTGAAAATAAAAAATATTTTTTTTTCACAAAAAAGATATTGTAGCCCCCAAGTTTTTATTTTCACAAGGGTAACAGGAGAAATTGGACTGCAATAGTTGTTGTCCAATTTATCCCGAGTACGCTGATGCGCCATATGTGGGGGTAAACCACTGTTTGGGCGCACGGCAGAGCTCGGAAGGGAAGGAGCACCTTTTTGGAATGCAGACTTTGATAGAATGGTCTGTGGGCATTATGTTGCGATTGCAGAGCCCCTGATGTACCTAAACTGTAGTAACCCCCCACAAGTGACCCCATTTTGGAAACTAGACCCCCCAAGGAACTTATCTAGATGTGTGGTGAGAACTTTGAATGCCCAAGTGCTTCACAGAAGTTTAGAATGCAGAGTCGTGAAAATAAAAAATATTTTTTTTTTCACAAAAAAGATATTGTAGCCCCCAAGTTTTTATTTTCACAAGGGTAACAGGAGAAATTGGACTGCAATAGTTGTTGTCCAATTTATCCCGAGTACGCTGATGTGCCATATGTGGGGGTAAACCACTGTTTGGGCGCACGGCAGAGCTCGGAAGGGAAGGAGCGCCTTTTTGGAATGCAGACTTTGATAGAATGGTCTGTGGGCATTATGTTGCGATTGCAGAGCCCCTGATGTACCTAAACTGTAGTAACCCCCCACAAGTGACCCCATTTTGGAAACTAGACCCCCCAAGGAACTTATCTAGATGTGTGGTGAGAACTTTGAATGCCCAAGTGCTTCACAGAAGTTTAGAATGCAGAGTCGTGAAAATAAAAAATATTTTTTTTTTCCACAAAAAAGATATTGTAGCCCCCAAGTTTTTATTTTCACAAGGGTAACAAGAGAAATTGGACCCCAGAAGTTGTTGTCCAATTTATCCCGAGTACGCTGATGCCCCATATGTGGGGGTAACCCACTGTTTGGGCGCACGGCAGAGCTCAGAAGGGAGGGAGCACCATTTGACTTTTTGAGCGCAAAATTGGCTGTCGTGTTTGGAGACCCCCTGATGTACCTAAACAGTGGAAACCCCCCAATTCTAGCTCCAACCCAACTCCAACACACCCCTAACCCTAATCCCAACCTGATCCATAATCCTAATCACTAACCCTAACCATAATCACAACCCTTACCCCAAAACAACCCTAATGTCAACCCTAACCATAACCCTAATCAAAACCCTAAATCCAACACACCCCTAATCCTAATCTCAACCCTAACCTCAAACCTAACCCTAATCCCAATACACCCCTAATCACAACCCGAACCTTAACCCTAATCCCAAACCTAACCCTAATCCCAAGCGTAACCCTAATGCCAACCCTAACCCTAATACCAACCCTAATCCAAACCCTAACCCTAATCCCAGCTCTAACCCTAACTTTAGCCCCAACCCTAGCCCTAGCCCCAACCCTAACCCTAGCCCTAAGGCTACTTTCACACTTGCGTCGTTTGGCATTCCGTCGCAATCCGTCGTTTTGGACAAGAAATGGATCCTGCAAATGTGCCCGCAGGATGCGTTTTTTGCCCATAGACTTGTATTGCCGACGGATCGTGACGGATGGCCACACGTTGCGTCCGTCGTGCACTGGATCAGTTGTGTTTTGGCGGAGCGTCGGCACAAAAAAACGTTCAATGAAACGTTTTTTTGTACGTCGCATCCGCCATTCCTGACCGCGCATGCGTGGCCGTAACTCCGCCCCCTCCTCCACAGGACATAGATTGGGCAGCGGATGCGTTGAAAAACTACAGCTGCTTCCCATGTTGTGCACAATTTTCACAACGTGCGTCGGTATGTCGGGCCGACGCATTGCGACGGCCCCGTACCGACGTAAGTGTGAAAGAAGCCTAACCCTAAATTTAGCCCCAACCCTAACCCTAAATTTAGCCCCAACCCTAACCCTAAATTTAGCCCCAACCCTAGCCCTAGCCCTAACCCTAGCCCTAACCCTACCCCTAACCCTACCCCTACAGCCGAGACCCCAAAGAGACTCCCGGTGCCGGCCGGCGGGCGCACTGCGCATGCGCCCGCCATTTTGAAGATGGCGGCGCCCACCGGGAGACACGAGGAGCATCGGGGGAGCTAGGTGAGTATTGGGGGGCCACCTGGGACCCCTTTTCTCTGTCCTCCGATGTGCGATCACATCGGAGGACAGAGAAATTAAAAAGAGATCGCGTTTTTTTTTTGTTTTTTTTTGCGATCGCCGGTAAACGGTTAATTACCGGCGATCGCAAATGCGGGGTGGGTTAAAAAACCCCCGAATCATGTTCTCTGGGGTCTCGGCTACCCCCGGCAGCCGAGACCCCGGAGAAAATCGGCCTCTGGGGGGCGCTATGTACTTTTTCCACAGCGCCGTTAATTAACGGCGCTGTGGTTTAAGTACCCTTAGCGGCCGCCGTTAAAAGGCGTATCGGCGGTCGCTAAGGGGTTAAACGAGCATGATCGATGGCATTGAAATTGTTCAATGCTTGTTCCTGAGTTTATTTACATTGGCTGAGGAAGAATGATGAGAACAGAACAGATAGTCCTCGACACAGTATAGTGCAGCTCCCCATGATCCTTGATAGAGTATAATGTAGTTCCCCTCAGGGTATACTGCAGCCCCCTTCATAGAGTATACTGCAGCCCCCTCATAGAAACTACCAATTCCCACATAAGTACATATGGAAAAACAGAAGCGATCCCATGTGTAGGCAATAAAAACAATATTTATTATAAATAGTAAAACCAACAATTTAAACAATCAAAAAGCAAAAGATGCCGTAGGGGACACCACTCAGTTAAACATAATGCGACAATCCACTATGGAAATAAAGACCCAAATAATAGGCTAATTTGCATACTGACACAGAACATGCTCATATGTACAGGGAAATATATACACATATAAGAGTATATTGATCCTTATCATAAATATAAACCCTTATTGTTATCCTGAATATCCTTTAGTCCACATAAATAGGAGTCCGTGCTGTGACCAGTGCTCGTGGCGTCCCCTCACCCCGACGCGCGTTTCGCCACCTGCTTCTTCCGGGGGCGTGTGACACAGCACGGACTCCTTGTAGGTATTAGCCTGGTTACCTCTTTATTTACTGCACTGTCAGAATTATATGGATTACATTGTTAGGTGTATCATGGCTGTGTCTGTTACTAATAATGGGTCAAACCTTATGGTTTATGAGCTGCACTGACTGTATAACATGTGGGTCTATTTATGTGGACTAAAGGATATTCAGGATAACAATAAGGGTTCATATTTATGATAAGGATCAATATACTCTTATATGCGTATATATTTCCCTGGACATATGAGCATGTTTGTGTCAGTATGCAAATTAGCCTATTATTTGGGTCTTTATTTCCATAGTGGATTGTCGCATTATGTTTAACTGAGTGGTGTCTCCTACGACATCTTTAGCTTTTTGATTGTTTAAATTGTTGGTTTTACTATTTATAATAAATATTGTTTTTATTGCCTACACATGGGATCGCTTCTGTTTTTCCATATGTACTTATGTGGGAATTGGTAGTTTCTGTTATTTGGAGTGCCCTAATAGGACGATTTTTTGGTATTGATTAGCCCCTTCATAGAGTATACTGCACTCCACTCAGAGTATAGTGCAGCTGCCCATAGTATAATGCAGTCCCACTCTGCACACAGAATAGTGCATTTCCCCACCCACACAGTATAGTGCAGCTCCCCCAACACAAAGAATAGTGCAGCTCCAACACACAGTAAAGTGCAGCTCCCCCAACACACAGTATAGTGCAGCTCCCCAATACACAGTATAGTGCAGCTCCCCAACACACAGTATAGTACAGCTTCCCCTAACACACAGTATAGTGCAGCTCCCCAATACACAGTATAGTGCAGCTCCCCAACACACAGTATAGTACAGCTTCCCCTAACACACAGTATAGTGCAGCTCCCCAACACACAGTATAGTGAAGCTCCCCCAAAACACAGTATAGTGCAGCTCCCCCAACACATAGTATAGTGAAGCTCCCCAGCACACAGTATAGTGCAGCTCCCCCAAAACACAGTATAGTACAGCTCACCCCAACACACAGAATAGTGCAGCTCCCCTCCAACACACAGAATAGTGCAGCACCACCCCAACACACAGTATAATGTAGCTCTCCCAACACACAGTACAGTGCAGTTCCCCTAAACACACAGTATAGTGCAGCTCCTCAACACACAATATAGTATATCTCCCTAAACACACAGTATAGTGCAGATACCCAACACACAGTATAGTGCAGCTTCCCCCAACACACAGTATAGTGCAGCTCCGCCAACACACAGTACAGTGCAGCTCCCTCAATACACAGTACAGTGCAGTTCCTCTAAACACACAGTATAGTGCAGCATCATTCCCAACAAACAGTATAGTGCAGCTCCCCAACACACAGTACAGTGCAGCTCCCTCAACACACAGTACAGTGCAGTTCCGCTAAAAACACAGTATAGTGCAGCTCCAACACACAGTATAGTGCAGCTTCTCCAACACACGGTATAGTGCAGTGTTATGACCTGGTGGTTAGGAGCACCCAGAATGACCTGATAATTAAACCTCATACAGGACGAGCTCTGGGATGTGGGAGATCTGCTGACCGCAAGCCCTAATCCTATCACACACACTAAAAATAGCCGTGGAGCGCTCCTGACTAGACCTAGGCGCCTCGTCACAGCCTAAGAACTATCTAGCCCTAGAGATAGAAAATAAAGCCTACCTTGCCTCAGAGAAATTCCCCAAAGGTAAAGGAAGCCCCAAACATATATTGACTGTGAGTAAAGAAGAAAGTCACAAACGCAGAAATGAAACAGGTTCAGCAAAGGGAGGCCAGACTTACTAAATAGACAGAGGATAGGAAAGGTAACTTTGCGATCAGCACAAAAACCTACAAAAGACCACGCAGAGTGTGCAAAAAAGACCTCCGCACCGACTCACGGTGCGGAGGGACCACTCTGCATCCCAGAGCTTCCAGCTAGCAAGACAAAATCATGAAAACCAGCTGGACAAGAAAACAGAGAACAAAATAAGACTATAAGGAACTTAGCTTCTGCAGGAGAAGGCAGGTCACCAGAGAGATCCAGGAGCGAACTGAACAAATGCAAAAACATTGACAGCTGGCATGGAGTAAAGATCTGAGAGGAGTTAAATAGAGAATCCAACCAAAGGATAACCCACGTCACCTGTGTAAGGAACCTCAGAAGCAGCAGCTTCACTCATAGCCACCAGAGGGAGCCCATAGACAGAACTCGCCGAAGTACCATTCACGACCACAGGAGTGAGTTCGACAACAGAATTCACAACAGTACCCCCCCTTGAGGAGGGGTCACCGAACCCTCACCAGAGCCCCCAGGCCGATCAGGATGAGCCAAATGAAAGGCACGAACCAGATCGGCAGCATGAACATCAGAGGCAAAAACCCAGGAATTATCTTCCTGACCATAACCCTTCCACTTGACCAGGTACTGGAGTTTCCGTCTCGAAACACGAGAATGCAAAATCTTCTCCACCACATATTCCAACTCCCCCTCGACCAACACCGGGGCAGGAGGATCAACGGAGGGAACCATAGGCGCCACGTATGTCCGCAACAGCGACCTATGGAACACATTATGGATGGCAAAAGAAGCTGGAAGGTCCAAACGAAATGACACAGGATTAAGAACTTCAGAAATCTTGTATGGCCCAATGAAACGAGGTTTAAACTTAAGAGAGGAAACCTTCATAGGAACGTGACGAGATGACAACCAAACCAAATCCCCAACACGAAGTCGGGGACCAACACAACGCCGGCGGTTAGCGAAGTGTTGAACCTTCTCCTGGGACAATGTCAAATTGTCCACCACATGAGTCCAAATCTGCTGCAACCTGTCCACCACCGCATCCACACCAGGACAGTCCGAAGGTTCAACCTGCCCTGAAGAGAAATGAGGATGGAAACCAGAATTACAGAAAAAAGGAGAAACTAAAGTAGCCGAGCTGGCCCGATTATTAAGGGCGAACTCAGCCAAAGGCAAGAAGGACACCCAATCATCCTGATCAGCAGAAACAAAGCATCTCAGATATGTCTCCAAAGTCTGATTAGTTCGTTCGGTTTGGCCATTAGTCTGAGGATGGAAAGCCGAAGAAAAAGACAAATCAATGCCCATCTTAGCGCAAAAGGACCGCCAAACCCTCGAAACAAACTGGGAACCTCTGTCCGAGACGATGTTCTCTGGAATGCCATGCAAACGAACCACATGCTGGAAAAACAATGGCACCAAATCAGAGGAGGAAGGCAACTTAGACAAGGGTACCAAATGGACCATTTTAGAGAAGCGATCACAAACCACCCAAATGACCGACATCTTTTGAGAAACGGAGATCAGAAATAAAATCCATGGAAATATGCATCCAGGGCCTCTTCGGGATCGGCAAGGGCAAAAGCAACCCTGTTATGAACAGGTGATTCAGAACCACAATGGACCTAGTGGTTAAGAGCACACAAAGTGACCTAATAGTTACTAACATAGGACGAGCTCTGAGACGTGGGAACTCTGCTGACCGCAATCCCTAATCCTATCATACCACACTAGAGGTAGCCGTGGATTGCGCCTAACGCTCCCTATGCAACTCGGCACAGCCTGAGAAACTAGCTAGCCCTGAAGATAGAAAAATAAGCCTACCTTGCCTCAGAGAAATTTCCCAAAGGAAAAGGCAGCCCCCCACATATAATGACTGTGAGTTAAGATGAAAATACAAACACAGAGATGAAATAGATTTTAGCAAAGTGAGGCCCGACTTACTGAATAGACCGAGGATAGGAAAGATAGCTTTGCGGTCAGCACAAAAACCTACAAACAACCACGCAGAGGGGGCAAAAAGACCCTCCGCACCGACTAACGGTACGGAGGTGCTCCCTCTGCGTCTCAGAGCTTCCAGCAAGCAAGAAAAACCAATATAGCAAGCTGGACAGAAAATATAGCAAACAAAAGAACACAAGCAAAACTTAGCTTATGCAGGGCAGACAGGCCACAAGAATTATCCAGGAGAGAGCAAGACCAATACTGGAACACAGACTGGAGGCCAGGAACAAAGAACTAGGTGGAGTTAAATAGAGCAGCACCTAATGACTTAACCTCGTCACCTGAGGAAGGAAACTCAGAAGCCGCAGCCCCACTCACATCCACCAGAGGAAGCTCATAGACAGAACCAGCCGAAGTACCACTCATGACCACAGGAGGGAGCTTGACCACAGAATTCACAACAGTACCCCCCCCCCCTTGAGGAGGGGTCACCGAACCCTCACCATAGCCCCCAGGCCGACCAGGATGAGCCAAATGAAAGGCACGAACCAGATCGGCAGCATGAACATCAGAGGCAAAGACCCAGGAATTATCCTCCTGACCATAACCCTTCCACTTAACCAGGTACTGGAGTTTGCGTCTCGAAATACGAGAATCCAAAATCTTCTCCACTATATACTCCAACTCCCCCTCAACCAAAACCGGGGCAGGAGGATCAACGGATGGAACCACAGGTGCCACGTATCTCCGCAACAATGACCCATGGAACACGTTATGGATGGAAAAAGAAGCTGGAAGGGTCAAACGAAAAGACACAGGATTAAGAACCTGAGAAATCCTATACGGACCAATGTAACGAGGCTTAAACTTAGGAGAGGAAACTTTCATAGGAATATAACGAGATGACAACCAAACCAAATCCCCAACACGAAGTCGGGGACCCACACAGCGCCTGCGGTTAGCGAAACGTTGAGCCTTCTCCTGAGACAATGTCAAATTGTCCACCACATGAGTCCAAATCTGCTGCAACCTATCCACCACAGTATCCACACCAGGACAGTCAGAAGACTCAACCTGCCCTGAAGAGAAACGAGGATGGAAACCAGAATTGCAGAAAAACGGCGAAACCAAAGTAGCCGAGCTGGCCCGATTATTAAGGGCGAACTCAGCCAAAGGCAAAAAGGACACCCAATCATCCTGATCGGCAGAAACAAAACATCTCAGATATGTTTCCAAGGTCTGATTGGTTCGTTCAGTCTGGCCATTTGTCTGAGGATGGAAAGCCGAGGAAAAAGACAAATCAATGCCCATCCTAGCACAAAAGGCTCGCCAAAACCTCGAAACAAACTGGGAACCTCTGTCAGAAACGATGTTCTCCGGAATGCCATGTAAACGAACCACATGCTGGAAGAACAATGGCACCAAATCAGAGGAGGAAGGCAATTTAGACAAGGGTACCAAATGGACCATCTTAGAGAAGCGATCACAAACAACCCAAATGACCGACATTTTTTGAGAGACGGGGAGATCCGAAATAAAATCCATAGAGATATGTGTCCATGGCCTCTTCGGGACTGGCAAGGGCAAAAGCAACCCACTGGCACGAGAACAGCAGGGCTTAGCCCGAGCACAAATCCCACAGGACTGCACAAACGAACGCACATCCCGTGACAGAGACGGCCACCAAAAAGGATCTAGCCACCAAATCTCTGGTACCAAAGATTCCAGGATGACAAGCCAACACCGAACAATGAACCTCAGAGATAACTCTACTCGTCCATTTATCAGGGACAAACAGTTTCTCCGCTGGTCAATGGTCAGGTCTATTAGCCTGATATTTTTGCAGCACCCGCCGCAAATCAGGGGAGATGGCAGACAAAATTACTCCCTCTTTGAGAATACCCGCCGGCTCAGACAAATCCGGAGAGTCGGGCACAAAACTCCTAGACAGGGCATCCGCCTTCACATTTTTAGAGCCCGGAAGGTACGAAACCACAAAGTCAAAAAGGGAGAAAAACAGCGACCAACGAGCCTGTCTAGGATTCAACCGTTTGGCAGACTCGAGATAAGTCAAGTTCTTGTGATCAGTCAAGACCACCACGCGATGCTTAGCTCCCTCAAGCCAATGACGCCACTCCTCGAATGCCCACTTCATGGCCAGCAACTCTCGATTGCCAACATCATAATTACGCTCAGCAGGCGAAAACTTCCTGGAAAAGAAGGCGCATGATTTCATCACCGAGCCATCAGAACTTCTTTGCGACAAAACAGCCCCTGCTCCAATCTCAGAAGCATCAACCTCGACCTGGAACGGGAGCGAAACATCTGGTTGGCACAACACAGGGGCAGAAGAAAAACGACGCATCAACTCTTGAAAAGCTTCCACAGCAGCAGAAGACCAATTGACCACATCAGCACCCTTCTTGGTTAAATCAGTCAACGGTTTAGCAATAATAGAAAAATTATTGATGAAGCAACGATAAAAATTAGCAAAGCCCAGGAACTTTTGCAGACTCTTCAGAGATGTCGGCTGAGTCCAATCATAAATGGCCTGAACTTTAACAGGGTCCATCTCGATAGCAGAAGGGGAAAAAATTAAACCCAAAAATGAAACCTTCTGAACACCAAAGACACACTTTGACCCCTTCACAAAGAATTCGCACGCAGGACCTGGAACACCATTCTGACCTGCTTCACGTGAGACTCCCAATCATCCGAGAAGACCAAAATATCATACAAGTATACAATCAGGAATTTATCCAGGTACTCTCGGAAGATGTTATGCATAAAGGACTGAAACACTGATGGAGCATTAGAAAGCCCGAATGGCATAACCAGGTACTCAAAATGGCCCTCGGGCGTATTAAATGCTGTTTTCCATTCATCGCCCTGTTTAATACGCACAAGATTATACGCACCACGAAGATCTATCTTGGTGAACCAACTACTGTTGTGAATTCTGTGGTCAAGCTCCCTCCTGTGGTCATGAGTGGTACTTCGGCTGGTTCTGTCTATGAGCTTCCTCTGGTGGATGTTAGTGGGGCTGCGGCTTCTGAGTTTCCTTCCTCAGGTGACGAGGTTAAGTCGTTAGGTGCCGCTCTATTTAACTCCACCTAGTTCTTTGTTCCTGGCCTCCAGTACTGTTATGAACAGGTGATTCAGAACCACAATGGACCTAGTGGTTAAGAGCACACAAAGTGACCTGATAGTTACTAACATAGGACGAGCTCTGAGACGTGGGAACTCTGCTGACCGCAATCACTAATCCTATCATACCACACTAGAGGTAGCCGTGGATTGCGCCTAACGCTCCCTATGCAACTCGGCACAGCCTGAGAAACTAGCTAGCCCTGAAGACAGAAAAATAAGCCTACCTTGCCTCAGAGAAATTTCCCAAAGGAAAAGGCAGCCCCCCACATATAATGACTGTGAGTTAAGATGAAAATACAAACACAGAGATGAAATAGAGTTTAGCAAAGTGAGGCCCGACTTACTGAATAGACCGAGGATAGGAAAGATAGCTTTGCGGTCAGCACAAAAACCTATAAACAACCACGCAGAGGGGGCAAAAAGACCCTCCGCACCGACTAACGGTACGAAGGTGCTCCCTCTGCGTCTCAGAGCTTCCAGCAAGCAAGAAAAACCAATATAGCAAGCTGGACAGAAAATATAGCAAACAAAAGAACACAAGCAAAACTTAGCTTATGCAGGGCAGACAGGCCACAAGAACGATCCAGGAGAGAGCAAGACCAATACTGGAACATAGACTGGAGGCCAGGAACAAAGAACTAGGTGGAGTTAAATAGAGCAGCACCTAACGACTTAACCTCGTCACCTGAGGAAGGAAACTCAGAAGCCGCAGCCCCACTCACATCCACCAGAGGAAGCTCATAGACAGAACCAGCCGAAGTACCACTCATGACCACAGGAGGGAGCTTGACCACAGAATTCACAACACAACCCACTGGCACGAGAACAGCAGGGCTTAGCCCGAGCACAAGTCCCACAGGACTGCACAAAAGAACGCACATCCCGTGACAAAGAAGGCCACGAAAAGGATCTAGCCACCAAATCTCTGGTACCAAAGATTCCAGGATGACCAGCCAACACTGAACAATGAATCTCAGAGATAACTCTACTAGTCCATCTATCAGGGACAAACAGTTTCTCCGTAGGACAATGGTCAGGTCTATCAGCCTGAAACTTTTGCAGCACACGCCGCAAATCAGGGGAAATGGCAGACAAAATTACCCCTCCTTTAAGAATACCCGCCGGCTCCGGAACACCCGGAGAGTCAGGCACAAAACTCCTTGACAGGGCGTCAGCCTTCACATTCTTAGATCCCAGAAGGTATGAAACCACAAAATCAAAACGGGAGAAAAAGAGTGACCAACGAGCCTGTCTAGGATTCAACCGTTTGGCAGACTCGAGATAAGTCAAATTCTTGTGATCCGTCAAGACCACCACACGATGTGTAGCTCCTTCAAGCCAATGTCGCCACTCTTTGAATGCCCACTTCATGGCCAACAACTCCCGATTGCCCACATCATAATTGCGCTCAGCAGGCGAGAATTTTCTAGAAAAGAAGGCACAGGGTTTCATCACCGAGCCATCAGAACTTCTTTGCGACAAAACCGCCCCTGCTCCAATTTCAGAAGCATCAACCTCAACCTAAAAAGGGAGCGAAACATCTGGCTGGCACAACACAGGGGCAGAAGCAAAACGACGCTTCAACTCCTGAAAAGCCTCTACAGCCGCAGAGGACCAATTGACCACATCAGCACCTTTCTTGGTCAAATCAGTCAACGGTTTAGCAATACTGGAAAAATTAGCGATGAAGCGACGATAAAAATTAGCAAAGCCCAGGAACTTCTGTAAGCTCTTCACAGATGTCGGCTGAGTCCAATCGTAAATGGCCTGAACTTTAACAGGGTCCATCTCGATAGTAGAAGGGGAAAAAATGAAACCCAAAAATGAAACCTTCTGAACTCCAAAGAGACACTTTGACCTTTTCACAAACAAGGAATTCGCACGAAGGACCTGGAACACCATTCTGACCTGCTTCACATGAGACTCCCAATCATCCAAAAGACCAAAATGTCATCCAAATATACAATCATGAATTTATCCAGGTACTCTCGGAAGATGTCATGCATAAAGGACTGAAACACAGATGGAGCATTAGAAAGCCCGAATGGCATAACCAGGTACTCAAAATGGCCCTCGGGTGTATTAAATGCCGTTTTCCATTCATCACCCTGTTTAATTCGCACAAGATTATACGCACCACGAAGATCTATCTTGGTGACCCAACTAGCCCCCTTAATCCGAGCAAATAAATCAGACAGTAGCGGCAAAGGATACTGAAATTTGACTGTAATCTTATTAAGAAGCTGGTAATCAAAACAAGGTCTCAAAGAACCATCCTTCTTGGCCACAAAAAAGAACCCTGCTCCCAATGGTGACGACGACGGACGAATATGACCCTTCTCCAAGGATTCCTTTATATAACTCCGCATAGCGGCGTGCTCTGGCACAGATAAATTAAACAGACGGACTTTAGGAAACTTACTACCAGGAATCAAATTAATAGCACAGTCGCAATTCCTATGAGGAGGTAGGGCACCAGATTTGGGCTCTTCAAATACATCCCGGTAATCTGATAAAAACTCAGGGACTTCAGAAGGAGTGGATGGCGATATTGACAGCAATGGAACATCACCATGTACCCCCTGACAACCCCAGCTGGACACATAGATTTCCAATCCAACACTGGATTATGGACCTGTAGCCATGGCAACCCCAAAACGACCACATCATGCAGATTATGCAACACCAAAAAGCGAATATCCTCCTGATGTGCAGGAGCCATGCACATGGTCAATTGAGTCCAGTACTGAGGCTTATTCTTGGCCAAAGGCGTAGCATCAATTCCTCTCAATGGAATAGGATACTGCAAGGGCTCCAAGAAAAAACCACAGCGCCTGGCAAACTCCAAGTCCATCAAATTCAGGGCAGCGCCTGAATCCACAAATGCCATTACAGAATAGGACGACAGAGAGCAAATCAGAGTAACGGACAAAAGAAATTTAGACTGTACCGTACCAATGGTGGCAGACCTAGCGAACCGCTTAGTGCGCTTAGGACAATCGGAGATAGCATGAGTGGAATCACCACAGTAAAAACACAGCCCATTCCGACGTCTGTGTTCTTGCCGTTCAGCTCTGGTCAAAGTCCTATCACACTGCATAGGCTCAGGCCTATGCTCAGAGAATACTGCCATATGGTGCACAGCTTTGCGCTCACACATGCGCCGATCGATCTGAATGGCCAAAGACATAGACTCATTCAGACCAGCAGGCGTGGGAAATCCCACCATGACATCCTTAAGGGCTTCAGAAAGACCCTTTCTGAAAATTGCCGCCAGGACACATTCATTCCACTGAGTAACGCATGCGCCGATCGATCTGAATGACCAAAGACATAGACTCATTCAGACCAGCAGGCGTGGGAAATCCCACCATGACATCCTTAAGGGCTTCAGAAAGACCCTTTCTGAAAATTGCCGCCAGGGCACATTCATTCCACTGAGTAAGCACAGACCACTTTCTAAACTTCTGACAGTACACCTCCGCTTCATTCTGACCCTGACACAAAGCCAGCAAGATTTTCTCTGCCTGATCTACTGAATTTGGTTCATCATAAAGCAATCCAAGCGCCAGAAAAAACGCATCAACATCACGCAATGCAGGATCTCCTGGCGCAAGGGAAAATGCCCAGTCTTGAGGGTCACCACGTAACAAAGAAATAATGATTTTTACCTGTTGAACGGGGTCACCAGAGGAGCGGGGTTTCAAAGCCAGAAACAGTTTACAATTATTTTTGAAATTCAAGAACCTAGATCTATCCCCAGAAAATAAGTCAGGAATAGGAATTCTAGGCTCTAACATAGGATTCTGAACCACAAAATCTTGAATGTTTTGTACCCTTGCAGTGAGATGATCCACACAAGAGGACAGACCTTGAATGTCCATACCTACACCTGTGTCCTGAACCACCCAAAGGTCTAGGGGAAAAGAAAGACAAAACACAGTGCAAAGAAAAAAAAATGGTCTCAGAAGTTCTCTTATCCCTCTATTGAGATGTATTAATACTTTTGGCCAGCTGTACTGTTATGACCTGGTGGCTAGGAGCACCCAGCACACAGTATAGTGCAGCTCCCCCAACACACAGTATAGTACAGCTCACCTCAACACACAGTATAGTGCAGCTCCCCCAAAACACAGCATAGTGCAGCTCTTCAAAACACAGTATACTCAGCTCCCCCCAACACACAGTATAGTACTGCTCACCCCAACACACAGTATAGTGCAGCTTTTCCTAACACAGTATAGTGCAGTTCCCCAACACACAGTATAGTGCAGCTCCTTCAACACACAGTATAGTGCACCTCCACCAACACACAGTATAGTGCAGCTCCCCCAACACGCAGTATAGTGCAGCTCCCCCAACACACAGAATAGTGCAGCTCCCCTCCAACACACAGAATAGTGCAGCACCACCCCAACACACAGTATAATGTAGCTCTCCCAACACACAGTACAGTGCAGTTCCCCTAAACACACAGTATAGTGCAGCTCCCCAACACACAATATAGTATATCTCCCTAAACACACAGTATAGTGCAGATACCCAACACACAGTATAGTGCAGCTTCCCCCAACACACAGTATAGTGCAGCTCCGCCAACACACAGTACAGTGCAGCTCCCTCAATACACAGTACAGTGCAGTTCCTCTAAACACACAGTATAGTGCAGCATCATTCCCAACAAACAGTATAGTGCAGCTCCCCAACACACAGTACAGTGCAGCTCCCTCAACACACAGTACAGTGCAGTTCCGCTAAAAACACAGTATAGTGCAGCTCCAACACACAGTATAGTGCAGCTCCTCCAACACACGGTATAGTGCAGTGTTATGACCTGGTGGTTAGGAGCACCCAGAATGACCTGATAATTAAACCTCATACAGGACGAGCTCTTGGATGTGGGAGCTCTGCTGACCGCAAGCCCTAATCCTATCACACACACTAAAAATAGCCGTGGAGCGCTCCTGACCAGACCTAGGCGCCTCATCACAGCCTAAGAACTATCTAGCCCTAGAGATAGAAAATAAAGCCTACCTTGTCTCAGAGAAATTCCCCAAAGGTAAAGGAAGCCCCCCACATATATTGACTGTGAGTAAAGAAGAAAGTCACAAACGCAGAAATGAAACAGGTTCAGCAAAGGGAGGCCAGACTTACTAAATAGACAGAGGATAGGAAAGGTAACTTTGCGATCAGCACAAAAACCTACAAAAGACCACGCAGAGTGTGCAAAAAAGACCTCCGCACCGACTCACGGTGCGGAGGGACCACTCTGCATCCCAGAGCTTCCAGCTAGCAAGACAAAATCATGAAAACCAGCTGGACAAGAAAACAGAGGACAAAATAAGACTATAAGGAACTTAGCTTCTGCAGGAGAAGGCAGGTCACCAGAGAGATCCAGGAGCGAAATGAACAAATGCAAAAACATTGACAGCTGGCATGGAGTAAAGATCTGAGAGGAGTTAAATAGAGAATCCAACCAAAGGATAAACCACGTCACCTGTGTAAGGAACTCCAGAAGCAGCAGCTTCACTCATAGCCACCAGAGGGAGCCCATAGACAGAACTCACCGAAGTACCATTCACGACCACAGGAGGGAGTTCGACAACAGAATTCACAACAGTGCAGCTCCCCCAACACACAGTATAGTGCAGCTCCTCCAACACACGGTATAGTGCAGCTCCCCCAACACAGAGTATAGTGAAGCTCCCCCAACATACAGTATAGTGCAGCTCCCCTCCAAGACACAGTATAATGCAGCTCCCCCAACACACTGTATAGTGCAGCTCCCCAACACACAGTGTAGTGCAGCTCCAACACACAGTATTGTGCAGCTCCCCTACACACAGTACAGTGCAGCTCCCACCAGCACACAGTATAGTGCAGCTCCACAACACACAGTATAGTGCAGCTCCCCAACACACAGTATGGTTCCACTCCCTAACACACAGTATAGTTCCGCAACCCCTACATACAATATAGTGCAGCTTCCCAACACACAGCATAGTGCAGCTCCCCCAGCACACAGTATAGTTCATCTCCCCAACACACAATATAGTGCAGCTCCCCAACACACAGCATAGTGAAGCTCCCCACAGCATACAGTATAGTGCAGCTCCCTTCCAACACACAGTATAGTGCAGCTCCCCTCAATGCACCCCTCCTTGTTCCCCGAGTTGCTCCAGGCTCTGCTGCTCCAATCTCATCGGCTCCACTGCTGGCACAGCATAGTGCACGATGAAGTGAGGTCATTTGGTGCCTGCTGAATCATAGGCAGGGGGAGTGATGGGAGAGGGAGCATCAGCAGACGCTCCCTCCTCCATTACTGCTTTAAACTGTATCGGCGTCTATGATGCCGATAAGCTGAATCAGCGATAGAGGGGCGGCACCAGGACTCTCAAGGGCCGTGTGGTGTGCCTGGTCTGCCTGCCCCTAATGCTGGCCCTGACTATAGGTGCTGGAGTTACTATAGCTTAATCACCCAAAAGCCGTTATAAATCTCTGAGAGCAGCATATAAATGACGTCATTGCTGAGGAGCACGTACACGCTCACATCAACTCTCCATGACATGATTGTTCGAAACTGACAGTTTCCATTACACCCTGGGGCATGCTAAAGGCCCACATAAGGGCTCATTCCCACTTACGATGCAATTGGAAAAGTGCAATCTGATAAAAAAAAAAATCGATAAAAAATTGGATTGCACTTGCCTCAGTGTTTTTCTATGGTGCAGCTCACATCTGCGATTATTTTCTCATGCCAATTTGGCATATGAAAACAATCCCAGAATGCTGTGATTGTACTCAAGTATCAGATTGCACGCACTCATATAAGTCTATGGGTGCCCGTGAAATATTGCACTTCACTCGGATATCACCCGAGTGCAGTGTGATTCCCGCATACGCTGGCTGCAGAGGAGATGGAGAAATTACATTCTCTGTCTCCTCCGAAGCTGTGCTCAGATTCTCTCATGCGAGAGGATCGAAGCACAGAGCACTGACACTCGGCAGAGCAGGAGCCGAGTGTCATTAGCATATCGCATCTGATGCTCTTCCACCCAGGTCTAACTAACATCTTGACCCTCCTGGGCAGCTCAGTCATAAGCTAAGCATTATAGGAGAACCGCGATTTCACTGTATACTGTGGGATTGCAATATACATTATAAGTGAGCACGTGATCACAGTGTCAATTCCACTAGGGGGACTAAAATATAAAAAGGAAAATATGTTTAAAAAAATATATAAACTAAAATATATAATCACATACATAAAATATTAATCAATCAAATAATATGGGTATCAATGAGAGGTATAGCAGTGTAATGCGGTGACTGATTTTACATGTGAGTCACTGTGTGTTGCCACCAGGATACGGATGGAGGCGTATTGAGGCCATGGAAGTGCATTGCAGTCACAGGCATAGCTGTGATTGCAATGCAAAATAAAAAGTGTTAGTTCTAGACATGCTATTTGTCCAGGGCAGATTTAAGAAAACCTGCTGGGCTTTTGTGTTTAGAAGTGAACTACATGATGGTAGTAGTGATGATCGAGCATGCTTGGTAAGCGCCGAGCATTTCCAGGTTTGCTCGACGGGTCCTTGGGTCCCTGCCCTGCATATCTGGTGCTTCATAGAGCGCCAATCAGCATTCAGGGATTGTCTAGCATGCACTGTAATGCCGCAGCCATGTTGGTTGTGGCATTACAGTGTTTAGCTGGCGGCGCAGCGTCATCAGGTCTATATCAGACCTGGCGTCGCCCTGCTTGTCACACTTGAGGGACTGCTGAGCTAGGGACAGAATAGGTGGAGTTTCAGTGTCGGTATACCATTGTATAATCCTCAAATCCCGCTAAACCAATAGTCCTAATAAGGACTAATTACGGGGTATATCGATATCAGTGACAGGTAGACAGGCAGTGTATGTGGCATACTTTATTGCATACAGCAAGAGGGTCCATTACATTACTGTCTGTTGCTGCTGCCTATTATAGATATTGACCCTATACACACTACCGTTCAAAAGTCTAGGGTTATCCAGACAATTTTGCATTTTCCATGAAAACTCATACTTTTATTAATCAAATGATTTGCCAAATGAATTTAAAATCTAGTCCAGACATTGACAAAGTTCGAAAAAAAGATTTTTATTTGAAATAGTAATTTTCTCCTTTAAACTTTGCTTTAGTCAAAGAATGCTCCCTTTGCAGCAATTACAGCATTGCAGACCTTTGGCATTCTAGCAGTTAATTTGCTGAGGTAATCTGGAGAAATGTCACCCCATGCTTCCAGAAGCCCCTCCCACAAGTTGGTTTGGCTTGATGGGCACTTTTTGCGTACCATACGGTCAAGCTGCTCCCACAACAGCTCAATGGGGTGGAGATCTGGTGACTGCGCTGGCCACTCCATTACAGGTAGAATACCAGCTGCCTGCTTCTTCTCTAAATAGTTCTTGCATAATATGGAGGTGTGCTTTGGGTCATTGTCCTGTTGTAGGATGAATTAGCTCCAATCAAGTGCTGTCCACAGGTTATGGCATGGCATTGCAAAATGAGAGTGATAGCCTTCCTTATTCAATATCCCTTTTACCTTGTACAAATCTCTCACCTAACTAGCACCAAAGCAACCCCAGACCATCACATTACCTCCACCATGCTTGACAGATGATGTAATGGAAATTTGGTTTGGATAAATTTATCCCTGTGTGTGCTGCGGCCGTTCCCAATAAGACTGAGTATTTTGAGTGCTCATCAAGAATGGACTGTACACCATTGTGACAGAAAAGCATTCCATCAATACTGACCATTTATTGTGCATACATAGTTTTATAACTGCATATAGAAAGGAGTGGTTAGGGGTGGTTAGTTACGTAACATATTGTCTAGCTCCTCTGTTATTGGTTATCTAAATATATATGAAATATTGTGATTAATGCACATCTGAATGCTGATTAAGCAACTAAAATTAAGTTCTCTGCATCTAGGACAAAGTTGAGACATCTCATCAGCACTTAATACATCTGGAGTTCTTCCGCTTTTTTGGGTGGAAATCACCGAACAGTCTGTCTGGCTCATCAGGCACTCTTCCAGCATCTTTTCAGTTGCTCTACGTCTCACAAATGTTATTCTGTGTGATCCAAACACCTCAAACTTGGATTCGTCTGTCCATAACACATTTTTTTCCAATTGTCCTCTATCCAATGTCTTTGTTCTTTAGCCCATATTAATCTTTTCCTTTCATTAGCCAGTCTCAGATGTTTTTTTTGCCACTCTGCCCTGAAGGCCAGCATCCCGGAGTCGCCTCTTCACTGTAGACGTTGAAACTGGCATTTTGTGAGTGCTATTTAATGAAGCTGCCAGTTGAGGACCTGTAAGGCATCGATTTATCAAACTACAGACTCTAATGTACTAGTCTTGTTGCTCAGTTGTGCAATGGGGCCTCCCACTTCTCTTTCTACTCTGGTTAGAGCCTGTTTGTGCTCGCCTCTGAAAGAAGTAGTACACACTGTTGTAGGAAATCATCAGTTTCTTGGCAATTTCTCGCATGGAATAGCCTTACTAAGAAAAAGAATAGACTGTCGAGTTTCACATGAAAGTTTTTTTTTTCTGGCCATTTTGAGAGTTTAATGGAACCAACAAATGTAATGCTCCAGATTCTCAACTAGCTAAAAGGAAGGTCAGGTTTATAGGTTCTCTAATCAGCCAAACTTTTTTCAGCTGTGCTAACATACTTGCACAATAACTTTCAAGGGTAATCTAACTATCCATTAGCCTTCTTACACAGTTAACAAACACAAAGTACAATAAGAGCACTGGGGTGATGGTTGTTGGAAATAAGCCTCTATACACCTATGAAGATATTGCATTACAAACCAGACATTTGCAGCTAGAATAGTCATTTACCACATTAACAATGCATAGAGTGTATTTCAAAATCATTTAATGTTAGCTTCATTGGAAAAAAATATTGTTTGTCTTTCAAAAATAAGGAAATTTCTAAGTGTCCCTAAACTTTTGAATGGTAGTGTACATAGCCCCAGGTATCAGTGGCCAGGAATATTTTTTTTGCCTCTTAATCCTGATTATTTTATTCAAAAACAATCCAGAGCACAGTTTTTTTTCTCCATTTGCTTGTTGGCTCTGCAGAATACAGCCAGATCCTTTCCATAGTACATCGTTAAAATACAGCTATTTTAAACAGGGGTTTGGCTGTCACACCGATCACATCTGAGTGCGCATAACATTCTATCATTTTTGTATTACTGTAAAAAAAAATTTGGAGTGTCTTATACAAGTTCTTGACACCAGTTTGCTTTAAAAAAAATTACCTACAGGGCAGATACTTTACACTGTGTTTTATCCGCCACACGGATCGCCTATCATTGTTCTCAAAATTGTGCCATTTCAGGGCTCCATTGCATTTTTTGTTGCGTATGGTACTCATATAAAACCAAATTTTTATTAGAAAAAATCTTCATAAAAACAACATGTATTTACTTTGACAAAAAGGGTACTAGACCACAACAAGGGACAATACTGCCATAGGCTTATCCAAAACACGACACCTCCCGAAGAAGCAGTGCAAAACGCGCGTCGGGGCAGAGGGACGCCGAGGCATTTCCCCATGTGCTGACCGCAAGGTATATTATTTAACATTAATACATATATGTCATTTAATAAAGGTAGACTGTTTGCCATATTAGTAGGAGGACAAGTGCTAACTTACTCATTTATTGTTAAGATATTGTGAGCGTATTTTGGCAAACATGAATCCACTTTTACATTAATTATGCATGGAGTTTTCAGGCATGTAGGACACATCTAATTATGAACATCAACAGTCGCACTCAAGAAATATGTCTTCAGAATATTGTTAGCCAAACAAGTGTTTTTTTTTATTTTGAAAAAAAACACGAAAAAATAGAAATATCACCACAGTGTTGCAAGGTAACGTTTCGACCCTCTGGGTCTTTCTCAAACCTTACTTCTAACAGTAGATACAGAGAAGAGGACACAAATCCCTGGAGAGGTTCAGGAGTCCCGTTAAGGGCTATCAGTTAGTAGCTTCTGGTGTCTAACACCGCAGACATTTAGGCATTTAGCCCAGTGTTTTGGATAAGCCTATGGCAGTATTGTCCCTTGTTGTGATCTAGTACCCTTCTTGTCAATGTAGATACATGTTGTTTTTATGAAGATTTTTTCTAATAAAAATTTGGTTTTATATGAGTACCATGGTCGAGGTCACACCATTTATTTGATCACGCCTAATGTGAGATACAAGTTTGCTAATGGTACAGTGTCCCCCAGAAGGGAGGGACGTTGGTAATTATAATTTGAGCAAATAATTATGGATATATTTTTGTTGCGTGTTAGTCTAGTTATTGACAACATTTTGCTGCCAAAAAAAACAACAAAAAACAGGACCGTATTTGCGCCACACGCCTTACCTATCTGTTGGCTAAAAATTGGAGCATTTTTTTGTGCTCCATTGAACTGTTTTTGCTGTGTCTTAGCCTACTTATTGACACAATTTTGCTGTGAAAAAAAAGGCCAGATAATTTAAAGTGGGGTATCTCCGTCACACGCCTCACCTATCTGTGGGCTACAAATTTTGGCATTTTAGGCCTATATTTAACTGTTTTTTTCTGTGTTATACCCTAGTTCTTGACACTATTTTGCTGCTAAAAATAAAAATACAGGCCAAATATTTTACAGTGTGGTATCTCCGTCACAAGCCTCATCTATCTGTGGTCTAAAAACTGTGGCATTTGAGGTCTCCATTGAACTTTTTTTTGCTGTGTCTTAGACTAGTTATTGACAACAAGAAAAAAAGAAATAATTGTTACCTACAGGCCAGATATTTTAAACTGTGGTTTTCCCACACACGGATAACATCTATATTATCTCCAAATTCAGGCATTTTTAGTGAATGTTGAAAATATTGTAGTACATTTAAAATGAGCAAGGCACGTGGCAAGGGACGGGAAAGTGGACATGATGGTGATGGTGCATGCAGAGGGCGAGGCCAAGGCCGTGGGCAAGCTGAAATTGGACCACAACACCCACATCTTTTCACTCAAGATTCCTGTCACCATTACTAGGGGACTGCAGCAACACACCACTATTGAACCCAGAGCAGTGTCAAATGGTTGTTGGTTGGATAGTGGAAAATGCTTTCAGTCACTTTGCCACCACCACCACCACCCTGTCTTCCACACGGTCAAGTCTGAGTAGCCGTGAGTGTGGACCACATTCCTCACCCTGATCCTCCTTCCTCCCAAAATGCCGAGTACCCGGAGACAACTGATCCCACACTTGGACACTCCAAAGAGCTGTTCACTTTTCCATTTATAGATTTGGGGCTCTCGCCCAGTCCACTTGAATTGGGGCAAGAGAAGATGGCATGTAGCAATGCCCAAATATTTGAGCAGCCAAAGTTACACAAAGGCGACGTTGGGAAATTGTCACAAGAGGTGGACGATGATGAGACACAATTTCCAGAAAGTCAGGAATAGGACCAGGGTGCGGAACTGGAAGACGAGGTGGTGGATCATTTAGTAACTGACCCAACCTGGCAGGAGGACATGCAGAACAGGGACAGCAGCACATAGGGGGAGGTAGGCGTAGCACTCCAACAGGCAGGAAGAAGCAGTGTGGTGGCCACAGACAGAAGGTGGGCAACCGTTACCTGTAACACCAACCTGACGGAAGTTGGCAGTACAACTGTTAGGTCTTCCCGAGTCGGGTTGTTTTCAAAGGATTCTGCCGATAACCCCAAACAGGCCATTTGCACCACCTGCCATGCCCGCTTCAGCAGGGGTAGCAAAACTACCAGCCTGACCACCACCAGCATGATCAGGCACATGGCCGCAAAGCATCCGACTATGTGGGCCGAACCCTAGGGTCCAGGAACAGTGTCTGCAGGTGACACTACTGCTTCTTCCACTGTTGTGCGTGCAAGCCAATCCCCTGACCATGGTACATGCGAAGATGCCTCCTGCCCTGCACCTGTCGTTGCACACACTCAACTAGCACCATCATCAAACATGTCCATGTCCTTGTCCCAGCGCAGCGTTCAGTTGTCCATACCCCAGTCCTTGGAAAGCAAGTGCAAATACGCTGCCAATGCCCCACAGGTCACACTACTAAATTCATGCTTTTATGTTCTGCTTGCGCTCAAAATGTTGCCTTTTAGGCTTGTGGAGATGGCAGCTTTCCGCAACCTGATGGCGGCAACCGTCTCAAAGTACTTGGTCACTTGGTCCAGCCGCCACTATTTCTCCTGGTGTTCCGTCCCTGCTTTACATAACCACGTGTCCCACAACATTAGCCGTGCCCTCAACAATGCTGTTACTGGGAAAGTCCACCTAACCACAGACACATGGACAAGTGCTTCTTGGCAGGGACGGTACATCTCACTGACTGGGTTTACATAGTGGATGCCGGAACCCAGTCGAACCCAGGGATGGAACACGTCCTCCCAAGGCTGAGGATTGTGGGCCCTACGTCAATCACGGTTGCCCCCACAGTGTACAGCTCCTGCACCTCCTCCTCTTCACCGTCCATTTCCGAAATGATCACATCAGTCACAAGCTGGAAGCACTGCAGCACTGCCTCAGCCAAACGGCAACAGGCTGTGCTGAAGAGTAATATGCTTAGGTGACAAACCACACAATGCTGAAGAGTTGTGGACAGCTTTGAAAGAGCAGGCAGATCTGTTTGACACCGCTGAACCTCCAGCCAGGCATGGTCGTGTGTGACAATGGCCGTAATCTGGTGGCAGCTCTGAGGAGAGGTGAGTTCACACACGTACCATGTCTGGCCCATGTACTTAACCTCATTGTACAATGGTTTCTCAAAAGCTACCCGGAGCTCCCGGCTCTGCTTGTCAAGGTACGCTGCCTGTGTGCCCATTTCAGAATATCAGGTACAGCTTCCGCCGCCCTTGCCGTGCTTCAGCAGCATTTGCAGCTTCCGGCTCACTGACTGTTGTGTGATATCCCACACACATTGGAACGCTACACTGCAGATATTAAAAAGGATTTGTGAGCAGAATAGGGCAGTTGTTGATTATCAGCATCAACAAGGCCGTTGGTATTCAGTTCAGGCTCCACACATAAGACTTCAGGAGTGGACATGGATGCCGGACACATGTACCATCCTCCAAAGCATTGAGGACTCCACCAAGATGGTGAGCAGCGATGACGCCATAATTAGCGTCACCATGCCACTGCTCTGTGACCTGATAAACTCTCTGCTCACTATCAAAGAGGATGCATTGCAGGTGGAGATTGATGAGACCGAGCAAGGAACCATACAAGGTGATTACACACAGCTCAGCCTCATCTCATCCCAATGTGGATTGAGTGACAATGAGGAAGAAGAGGAAGAACAGTAGCTACTTTAATGCGCTATAGACGGTACTTCAAGCACATCTGTCATGCGGTCTGTTCAGCGTGAATGGCCTGAGGACAGGGAGGAGGAGGACAGCATGGGCAGTTGTCCTCTTGGTGATGACAGGGAAGTCTTGCCTGTTAGCAGTCTGGCACGTACGGCTGAGTTTATGTTACGCTGCCCGTGACCCTCGCGTTCTCAAAATTTGGGGTGACAGTCATTACTGGTTGGTGACATTTCTAGACCCACACTACAAGGAGAATTTTCTATCTCTTATTCCAGAGGCAGAAAGGTGTACTAAAATGGTGCAGTACCAGAGGGCCCTTGTTGCGGAATTATTTAAAAAATTCCCATCTGAAAACGCTGGCGGCAGAGGTCACAGTTCTTTGGACAACCAAGGAATTCAGGTGAGAGAGATTCTACTCCAATCCAGCAGAGGCAAGGGTACACTGCAAAGTTCTGGGAGAGTTTTCTCAGACCCTCCCATCGCACAGGCCCTGAGGCGTGGGGTAATGTCACAAGGAGTGCAACGTTTTGGAAGATACTGAGGGAGTACCTTGCTGACCGTACTAATGTCCTCCGTGATTCCTCTGTGCCTTATAATTATTGGGTATCCAAGCTGGATATGTGGCATGAACTGGCTCTGTATGCTTTAGAGGTCCTGGCCTACCCTGTCACTAGCGTTTTATCAGAGCAGGTATTTAGTGCCGCAGGTGGAATTGTAACTGACGCAGGCAAGAATTATAACGGGGCAGATTGAACGATATAGGGGCATGATTGGAGACACGGGCAGACTTAAAGATATGGGGCAGGATTGGAGACATGGTGGCAGGATGAAAGATATTGGGCATGATTGAAGACACGGGGCATGATTGGAGACACAGGGGGCATGATTGGAGACACAGGGGGCAGGATTGGAGACACATGGCAGACTGAAAGATATGGGGGCATGATTGGAGACACAGGGGGCATGACTGGAGACACAGGGAGCATGATTGGAGACAAAAGGGGCAGGATGGGAGACACAGGGGGCAGGATGGGAGACACCTGGCAGGATGGGAGACATTGTGGCAGGATTGGAGACACAGGGGGCAGAATGGGAGACATGGTGGCAGGATTGGAGACACGGGCAGGATTGGATATATGGTGGCAGGATGAAAGATATGGGGGCATGATTGGAGACACAGGGGGCATGACTGGAGACACGGGGCAGGATTGGAGACACAGGGGGCAGGATGGGAGACACAGGGGGCAGGATGGGAGACACCTGGCAGGATGGGAGACATTGTGGCAGGATTGGAGACCCAGGGGGCAGAATGGGAGACATGGTGGCAGGATTGGAGACACGGGCAGGATTGGATATATGGTGGCAGGATGAAAGATATGGGGGCAGGATTGGAGACACAGGGGGCATGACTGGAGACACAGGGAGCATGATTGGAGACATGGTGCGAGATGGAGACAGATGGGGGCAGGAATATGGGACAGGGTGGAGACAGATGGGGCAGGATGGAGACAGATGTGGCAGGTTCATGGGACAGGATCATGGGACAGATGGGGCAGGATCACGGACTAGATGGGGCAGGATTATGGGACAGATGGGGCAGGATAATGGGACAGATGGGGCAGGATAATGGGACAGATGGAGCAGGATCACGGGACAGATGGGGAAGGATGGGGAGATCATATGGGGAAGAATGGATACTCATGAGGGTAGGATGGGAGAACATATGGCTGGAGCCAGGAATGAGATATACGGGGGCCAAGATGCGGGATATTATTACCATAGGGGCTAATTAAGGGATATTATTACTGCAGTGATGTATTTTCTTTTTATGGATACTGTTTTAAATGGGGGGGGGGTCCTGTTACTGTGAAGAGTGATACTATGTTGCCTTTTTTCCTTCATTTGGTGTAGTGTAGATGTTGGGAAAAAAATAAGTAATGTGTTCTGCAAGCTATGATCTAGATAACTGTGTTATTTCTTGCAGAGACGAACTTTTTGGAAGTGCATTTGAACAGCAAGGTTGATTGCTGTTGAGGGGAACTAGAAAAAAAATAAAATAAATAAAAATCTATAAATCTTCAGCATAGCGAGTGTGAGCGAGCTGAGTGTGACCAGAGCGTAAGTGTGGACGGCGGTAAGTGTGACTTGTGATTCACTGACTTTGGAGTCAGGGAGTTTCCAAGGGAGGAAGTACTGAATTGCTGTCTGTTTTGTATTAATACTTTGCATTTATTTATTTATTTTTTTATTATTTAACTTTTCTGTCTGGTGCAATCCCCATTAGGAAATGTGCTCCACGATTGTTAATGCCATCCAGTGCACATCTTGCCACATCTATGCAGTCCTTGAGCAGCCGATCGAGGGTGCATACTGCTGTGCGAGATGTGAGCACGTTGTGCATTTGGAAACCCAGATTCTGACTCTAAATGTGCAGCTGGCAACACTGAGATCTATTGACAACATGGAGAGGAGTCTTCTGCTCACGGAGCAGACGCTCAATGGGACAGATGAGGGGGGGGATGGTAGCATGGAGCTGCAGGACGGTGAAGTAGCAAGCTGGGTGACAGTTAGGAAGCGGGGTAGAGGGAAGAGTGCCAGGGAGGCTAGTCCTGATCTGGAACACCCCAATAAGTTTGCTAAGTTGGCAGATGAGGGGGGTGCCAGTACAGGGGTAGCACTGCTGCAGCCAGGCATGTCCTCTGAAAGCCGGGGGAGTGACTGTTCCAATAAGGAGGGAAATAGGAGAGCAGGGCAGACCAGACAGGTGCTGGTAGTGGGGGACTCAATTATTAGGGGAACAGATAGGGCAATCTGTCACAAAGACAGGGATCGTCGAACGGTGTGCTGCCTACCTGGCGCTCGAGTCCGACACATCGCTGATCGGGTGGACAGATTACTGGGAGGGGCTGGTGAGGACCCAGCGGTCATGGTGCACATTGGCACAAATGACAAAGTTAGAGGTAGGTGGAAGGTCCTTAAAGATGATTTCAGGGTGGGTGGGGTGCGGGGAGGTGGGAGGCGGAACTCATAAAATGGAGCAAAGTATAATCCTGACTTGTAAATGTACTGCAGCTTACCATAAAGTAAATTGCAGAATCTCATTTCCTTCCCCATTTTCCCTCTTTTATGTCCCCCGATGTTCTTCTCTCGTCATATCTGTATTTTCGAATTTGAGTTAATATATGTATGGTTTTTCCTCTTTGTTTAGATTTAAGCTTATTGAACTCCCTTGTAAGGGAATCTGTTGTTCAATTGCTATGATTTTGAAAATAAAAAGTTATTGAAACTAAAGATGATTTCAGGGAATTAGGCTGCAAGCTGAAGGCAAGGACCTCCAACGTGGTATTCTCCGAAATACTCCCTGTACCACGTGCCACACCAGAGAGGCAACGGGAGATTAGGGAGGTTAATAAGTGGCTCAAGAATTGGTGTAGGAAGGAGGGGTTTGGGTTCCTGCAGAACTGGGTCGACTTCTCAGTTGGCTACAGGCTCTACGCTAGGGATGGACTGCACCTCAATGGGGAAGGTGCAGCTGTGCTGGGGGAGAAAATGGCTAGAAGGTTGGAGGAGTGTTTAAACTAGGAATTGGGGGGGAGGGTATTCATTTTATAGGAGGGGAAGATAGTGCAGATAGAGACCTGGGCACAAATAAGGAAGTTGGGGGTGGCGGTGGCATGGGGGGTGGGGTTAGAACAGTTATTAATTTAAGAAAGAGTAGAGGTACAGAGAGGAACATCAAGTGCATGTATACTAATGCCAGAAGCCTCGCCAACAAAATGGACGAATTAGAACTAATGTTGTTGGAGCATAATTATGACATGGTGGGGATATCTGAAATGTGGCTGGATGAGAGCCATGACTGGGCTGTTAACTTGCAGGGCTATAGTCTGTTCAGAAATGACCGTACAGATAAGCGAGGGGGAGGGGTGTGTCTATATGTAAAATCGTCCTTAAAACCCATCCGGCGTGATAATATAGGTGAATTTAATGAAAATGTAGAATCCCTGTGGGTGGAGATAAGGGGAGGGGGAAAAAATAAATCTCCAAAAATAATGGAAGCAATGGAAAATATCCTCGTAAAGCAAATAGATGAAGCTGCGACTCAAGGAGAAGTCATTATTATGGGGGACTTTAACTACCCTGAAATAGATTGGGGAACAGAAACCTGCAGTTCCAGCAAAGGTAATCGGTTTTTGACAACTGTGAGAGACAATTACCTTTCACAGCTGGTTCAGGACCCAACAAGAAGGGGGGCACTGCTAGACCTAATATTAACCAACAGGCCAGACCGCATAGCAAATATAAGGGTTGGGGGTCACTTGGGAAATAGCGATCACAAAATAATAAGCTTTCATCTATCCTTTAAAAAGATGTGTAATAGAGGGACACTAAACTTCAAGGAGGGCAAATTTCCAACGGATGAGAGAGGATCTTGGTGCAATTAAATGGGACGATATCCTGAGACACAAAAATACACAAAGAAAATGGGAGACGTTTATTAGCATCCTGGATAGGACCTGTGCACAATATATACCGTATGGGAATAAACATACTAGAAATAGGAGGAAACCAATATGGCTAAATAGAGCTGTAAGGGGCGCAATAAGTGACAAAAAGAAAGCATTTAGAGAATTAAAGGAAGTAGGCACTGAGGAGGCATTAAATAAATACAAAAAATTTAATAAATTCTGTAAAAAGCAAATCAAGGCAGCAAAGATTGAGACAGAGACTCATTGCCAGAGAAAGTAAAAATAATCCCAAAATATTCTTCAACTACATAAATAGTAAGAAGCTAAAAAATGATAGTGTTGGCCCCCTTAAAAATAGTCTGGGTGAAATGGTGGATGAGGATGAGGAAAAAGCCAATATGCTAAATTACTTTTTTTCGTCAGTATTTACACAAGAAAATCCCATGGCAGACAAAATGACTAGTGATAAAAATTCCCCATTAAATGTCACCTTCTTAACCCAGCAGGAAGTGCGGCGGCGTCTAAAAATCACTAAAATTGACAAATCTCCGGGCCCGGATGGGATACACCCTCAAGTACTGCAGGAACTAAGTACAGTCATTGATAGACCATTATTTTTAATCTTTAAAGACTCCATAATAACAGGGTCTGTACCACAGGATTGGCGTATAGCAAATGTGGTGCCAATATTCAAAAAGGGAACAAAAACTGAACTCGGAATTTATAGGCCAGTAAGCTTAACCTCTACTGTGGGTAAAATCCTGGAGGGCATTCTAAGGGACGCTATACTGGAGTATCTGAAGAGGAATAACCTCATGACCCAGTATCAGCACGGGTTTACTAAGGACCGTTCATGTCAGACTAATTTGATCAGTGTCTATGAAGAGGTAAGTTCCGGACTGGACCAAAGGAACCCAGTAGATGTAGTGTATATGGACTTTTCAAAAGCTTTTGATACGGTGCCACACAAAAGGATGATACATAAAATGAGAATAATGGGGATAGGGGAAAATATGTGTAAGTGGGTTGAGAGCTGGCTCAGGGATAGGAAACAAAGGGTGGTTATTAATGGAGCACACTCGGACTGGGTAGCGGTTAGCAGTGGGGTACCACAGGGGTCAGTATTGGGCCCTCTTCTTTTTAACATATTTATTAATGACCTTGTAGGGGGCATTCAGAGTAGAATTTCAATATTTGCAGATGACACTAAACTCTGCAGGGTAATCAATACAGAGGAGGACAATTTTATATTACAGGATGATTTATGTAAACTAGAAGCTTGGGCTGATAAATGGCAAATGAGCTTTAATGGGGATAAATGTAAGGTCATGCACTTGGGTAGAAGTAATAAGATGTATAATTATGTGCTTAATTCTAAAACTCTGGGCAAAACCGTCAATGAAAAAGACCTGGGTGTATGGGTGGATGACAAACTCATATTTAGTGGCCAGTGTCAGGCAGCTGCTACAAAGGCAAATAAAATAATGGGATGCATTAAAAGAGGCATAGATGCTCATGAGGAGAACATAATTTTACCTCTATACAAGTCACTTGTTCGACCACACTTAGAATACTGTGCACAGTTCTGGTCTCCGGTGTATAAGAAAGACATAGCTGAACTGGAGCGGGTGCAGAGAAGAGCGACCAAGGTTATTAGAGGACTGGGGGATCTGCAATACTAAGATAGGTTATTACACTTGGGGCTATTTAGTTTGGAAAAATGAAGACTAAGGGGTGATCTTATGTTAATGTATAAATATATGAGGGGACAGTACAAAGACCTTTCTGATGATCTTTTTAATCATAGACCTGAAACAGGGACAAGGGGGCATCCTCTACGTTTGGAGGAAAAAAGGTTTAAGCATAATAACAGACGCGGATTCTTTACTGTAAGAGCAGTGAGACTATGGAACTCTCTGCCATATGATGTTGTAATGAGTGATTCATTACTTAAATTTAAGAGGGGACTGGATACATTTCTGGAAAAGTATAATGTTACAGGGTATATACACTAGATTCCTTGATAGGGCGTTGATCCAGGGAACAAGTCTGATTGCCGTATGTGGAGTCGGGAAGGAATTTTTTTCCCCAAGGTGGAGCTTATTCTTTGCCACATGGGTTTTTCTTTTTGCCTTCCTCTGGATCAACAGGTTAGGGCAAGTTAGGTTAGGCTATGGGTTGAACTAGATGGACTTAAAGTCTTCCTTCAACCTTAATAACTATGTAACTATGTAACTATGTAACCCTGGCTGGAAGAAGTTACGTCGATCTGTGCTGGATGAAGATGAAAGACTTCACCTAGAGGCGTCACTGGTGAGTCAGTGTGTTACCTATACACTGACACTATACACTGTATACTATATACAGTGGTCCTGTGTACAATGTCACCAGTGATCACTGTGTTAGATTTACATTATACACTATATACAGAGCTCCTGTGTAAAATGTCACCAGTGATCACTGTATTACTTTTACACTGACACTGCATGCTAAGTACAGATCTCCTGTGTATAATGGCACATGTGGTGATATTAGTATTGTTTTTTTTTTATTACTGATTAGTATTTTAGTATTCAGTCATAAAGTGGTGGTAATATGTTGTCCGGCCATGGTGTGGTGGTATTTGTTCCTTGTATGTGGTATTATTGGTCACCATGTAGTGGTAATATGTGGTCTGGTCATAGTGTGACGGTATTTGTCCCTTGTGGTATTATTCGGTCACAGTGGTTTTAATATGTGGTCTGGACATGTTGCGGTGGTATTTGTTCTTTGGTGTCTGGTCGTGGTACGGTGGGATTTGTCCCTTGTGTGTGATATCATTGGTCATTTAAAAAATTTTAAAATATACTTAAATTGTATTGCATATTTTAACAAATGTTTAATAGGTTAGAGTAGGGCCTGGTCAAAAGAATCTACCGTGTCGTGGTGGTGGCTTAAAAAATCTATTTGCCAAAACAAAGGCTGCTGGTTATATGTGTGATCTGGTGATGGGAACTGTTAATGTGTGATTGGTGAGAAGTGGAGTTTTTCCAAGAGAGCGGTGGGGCTGAGACTCAAGGGAGCCCCGAAAATTTTGCCAGTATGGGGCCACGAAATTCCTAGTGGCAACCCTGGGTGCATCCATCTGAGTGTGTTTGCATGCGTGTGGTCTGCATGTGGTGTTTATGGGGTGGTGTTGTGGTATTTGTGGGGTGGTGTTTGTGTTGTGTGTGTCTAGAGTGGTCTGGTGTTTGTGTGGTGTATTGGGGCATTTGTGTGGTGTTGTGCTTGTGTGTTGGTGTATGTGTGCTGTCTGTGTGGTTTGTATGATGTTTGTGAAATTTTTGTGTGTTGTGTGTAGTGGTGTGGCCCCTTTAGCAGCAACTCTTTGGCGCCGTCGCTATAATCCATCCCTGTCAGTCACAACTGCTGTTTTCCCCTCAGCACTTTTACTTTCACCTTCCCATTTCTCCATTATATGTATAGGGCCTAACTTCGAGTGCCCCAAATTCATGACGGGGGGACGCTAGCGAGATTTAACATGCGCAGTATTCTGCTCCTGTGGGTGGAGAGGGGGCGTGCCAAATTTCACCCAAATTGGGCGAGAACTGTGGATTTGTATAGAGCGGGCTACTACAGGTTTCACATTTCCCCATTATATGTACAGCGCCTAAATTCGGGGGCTCCAATCTCATGACAGGGGGGATCCTAGCGAGATGTAACGTGTGCAGTATTCTGCTCCTGTGGGTGGAGAGGGGACATGCCAAATTTCACCCAAATCGGATGAGAACTGATGATTTGTATAGAGCGGGCTACTACAGATTTTGAGTTTTATATATATACTAGCTGAAGAGCCCGGCGTTGCCTGGGCATAGTAAATATCTGTGGTTAGTTAGAGCACCTCAATTCTCTTATTTTCCCATCACGCCTCTCATTTTCCCAATCACATCTCTCATTTTCTCCCTCACACCTCTCATTTTTCCTCACTCCTCTTATTTTCCCCCTCACTCCTCTCATTCCCCCCTAACACTTGTCATTTCGACCTCACATCTGTCATTTTCCGATCACTCCACTATTTTCCCTCACTCCTCTCATTTTGCACTCACACCTTTTCATTTTCACCTCACACCTCTCATTTTCACCTCAGTATATACATGTTTGTCATCTCCCTTATATATAGTATACACCTGTATGTCATCTTCTGTATATAGTATATGCCTGTATGTCATCTCCCCTGTATATAGTATGTACCTGCTGTGTGTCATCTCCCCTGTATATAGTATATACCTGTATGTCATCTCCTCCTATATATAGTATATACCTGTATGTCCTCTCCTTCTATATATAGTATATACCTGTATGTCATCTCCTCTTGTATATAGTATATACCTGTGTGTCATCTCCCCTGTATATAGTATATACCTGTATGTCATCTTCTATATATAGCATATACCTGTATGTCATCTCCTTCTATATATAGTATATACCTGTATGTCATCTCCTCCTGTATATAGTATATACCTGTGTGTCATCTCCTCCTGTATATAGTATATACCTGTATGTCATCTTCTATATATAGCATATACCTGTATGTCATCTCCTTCTACATACAGTATATACCTGTATGTCATCTCCCCGTATATAGTATATACCTGTGTCATCTCCTCCTGTATATAGTATATACCTGTGTGTCATCTCCTCCTGTATATAGTATGTAACTGTATGTCATCTCCTCCTCTATATAGTATATACCTGTGTGTCATCTCTCCTGTATATAGTATAGATCTGTGCGTCATATCCTCCTGTATATAGTATATACCTGTGTCATCTCCTGTATTAGACCTCGTTCACACGTTATTTGCTCAGTATTTTTACCTCAGTATTTGTAAGATAAATTGGCAGCCTGATAAATTCCCAGCCAACAGGAAGCCCTCCCCCCTGGCAGTATATAATAGCTCACACATACACATAATAGACAGGTCATGTGACTGACAGCTGCTGTATTGCCTATATGGTACATTTGTTGCTCTTGTAGTTTGTCTGCTTATTAATCAGATTTTTATTTTTGAAGGATAATACCAGACTTGTGTGTGCTTTAGGGCGAGTTTCGTTTGTCAAGTTGTGTGTGTTGAGTTGCGTGTGGCGACATACATGTAGCGACTTTTGTGAGATGAGTTTTGTGTGGCAACATGCGTGTAGCAACTTTTTGTGTGTCAAGTTGCATGTGACAGGTTAGTGTAGCAAGTTGTGTGCAGCAAGTTTTGCGCATGGTGTGTTTTGCGCTTGGCGAGTTTTATGTGTGGTGCCTTTTGAGTATGTGCAAGTTTTGTGTGAGGCAACTTTTGCATGTGTTGCAACTTTTGTGCATGTGGCAATTTTTCCACGTGTGCAAGTTTTGCGTGTGGCGAGTTTTCCATGAGGTGAGTTTTGCACTTGTGGCGTGTTTTGCGTGAGCCTAGTTTTTGCTTGTGGCGAGTTTTGCGCGTGGCGAGTTTTGAGTGGCGACTTTTGTGTTTCAACTTTTATGTGGCGAGGTTGGTGTATGTGTAGTGAAGTGTGTGCTGAGGGTAATATGTGTTCAAGCACGTGGTAGTGTGTGGCGCATTTTGTGTGTGTGTTCATATCCCCGTGTGTGGTGAGTATCCCATGTCGGGGCAATACCTTAGCAACTGTACGGTATATACTCTTTTGCGCCATCGCTCTCATTCTTTAAGTCCCCTTTGTTCACATCTGGCAGCTGTTAATTTGCCTCCAACACTTTTCCTTTCACTTTTCCCCATTATGTAGATAGGGGCAAAATTGTTTGGTGAATTGGAAAGTGCGGGGTTAAAATTTCACCTCACAACATAGCCTATGACGCTCTCGGGGTCCAGACGTGTGACTGTGCAAAATTTTGTGGCTGTAGCTGCGACGCCTCCAACACTTTTCCTTTCACTTTTTCCCCATTATGTAGATAGGGGCAAAATTGTTTGGTGAATTGGAACGCGCAGGGTTAAAATTTCGCCTCACAACATAGCCTATAACGCTCTCAGGGTCCAGACGTGTGAGTGAGCAAAATTTTGTGGCTGTAGCTGCGACGGTGCAGATGCCAATCCCGGACATACATACATACATACAAACACACACACACACACATTCAGCTTTATATATTAGATAGATAGATAAGCGCATCTGCCTGTCAACTGAAAATGCTGACAGGCTGACTCTCATAAAAATGAACAAGGGCTGGATTGGCCAGACTTCTGTACACCACCGAATGATAGCAGCGAAACATAAACTCTACTCCAGTGTCTTTTTTTGGTAACTCTATTACCATGCATCTTTTCACACCCACACATGGGTATAGGCTTCCTGATTTTGTCTATTTGCTGTTGTCATTCTCCTCCTCATCCACCAACGCTATATCACCATGGTGACCGTGGTCCGTGATTGAACAGCCATGTTATTGTGTTAAAGGGTGTTTTTGATGCCCGTAAAAAAAAATGCTTACACATTATATTGATGTGTACCCCCCCCCCAGGGGCAAATGTTTGTTAGCCCATACACTTAGTGTATGGGCATTACAAGTAGAGGAGACCCACTCCTTTAAATTGGGAAAATAATTTTTAGGAGGCCATCCTCCACGTCTCTTCAGACACCACCACTAGATCACCAGGGTGAACGTGTACCGTGATGCAACAGCCACGTTATTGTGTTAAAGGGAACCTGTTACCCCCAAAATCGATGGTGAGGTAAGCTTATCTACAGCATTCTGTAATGCTGTAAATAAGCCCCCGATGTAACCTGAAAGAGGAGAAAAAGAGGTTAGATTATACTCACTCAGGGGCGGTCCCGCTGCGGTCCGGTCAAATGGGTGTCTCCGGCGCCTCCCATCTTCATTCCATGATGTCCTCTTCTGGTCTTCACGCCGCGGCTCCGGTGCAGGTGCCGGGCCTCTCTGACCTTTCCGGCGCCTGCGCACTGCAGTACTTTCCTCTGCCCCCAACCGGAGTTGTTTGACCAACTTAGGGGAGCTCGTATCTTCACGAAATTGGATCTTCACGGAGCATACAAACTAATCCGTATTCGTTCAGGAGACGAGTGGAAGACTGCCTTTAACACTCGAGACGGCCATTATGAGTATTTAGTCATGCCTTTCAGTTTGTGTAATGCTCCTGCGGTGTTCCAGGAGTTTGTGAATTATGTTTTCCGGGATCTACTCTACTCCTGTGTAGAGGTATACTTGGACGACATTCTTGTGTTTTCCTCGGATCTTTCTTCCCACAGAAGAGACGTCCACCAAGTCTTGTCTCGTCTCAGGGAGAACCATCTTTATGCCAAACTCGAGAAGTGCATCTTTGAGCAATCTTCGTTACCGTTTCATAGCTATATTATTTCTGACTCAGGCTTGCGAATGAATCCAGATAAAGTGTCTGCTGTGCTTGATTGGCCATGTCCCCAGGAGAATAAGGCAATTCAATGTTTCCTTGGCTTCGCTAACTACTACCAGCAGTTTATCCCACATTTCTCCACTCTGGCTGCTTCTATTTCCGCCTTGACTCGCATAGGGCCCAATCCTCATGTCTGGTCCTCTGAAGCAGCAGACGCTTTTTGGTCCTTGAAACAAGCCTTTACCTCGGCTCCTGTGCTTCGTCATCCAGAGATCAACAAGCCTTTCATTCTTGAGGTAGATGCCTCTGCCATAGGCGCTGGTGCAGTTCTTTCCCAGAGATCTTCTTCCGGACAATTGGCTGCTTGCGGTTTCTTTTCCAAGATGTTTTCCGCCTCGGAGAGGAATTACGCCATTGACAACAAGGAACTATTGACCATTAAATCGGCGCTAGAAGAGTGGCGGTATTTGTTGGAGGGAGCCGTTCATCCTATCAAAATCTACACTGACCACAAAAATCTGGAATATATCCGCTCTGCGCAAAGACTTAATCCTCGCCAAGCCAGGTGGTCTTTATTCTTTGCCCGTTTGACTTTGAACTACATTTTCGTCCTGGTAATAAGAACCGCAAAGCTGATGGTTTGTCCAGATCCTTTCTCGTAACCGACGGTTGTGGAGGAACCTTCACACATCGTGGATGCCAGCAAGATCATTCTTGTAGCTCCTATCAGCCTGACTTCCTTACCTCCGGGTAAAACCTTTGTGCAGGAGAACAAGAGGAGTCGAGTTATACGTTGGGGTCACGCCTCTAAGCTGGCAGGCCATGTGGGAATCAAGAAAACACTCTCTCTTATCTCGCGCTATTATTGGTGGCCGTCCCTTCTACAACATGTCCGAAGTTTTGTGGTATCCTGTCCTTCCTGTGCAAAGAACAAGGTTCCTAGACATCTGCCCTCCGATCTTCTGCATCCTTTGCCTGTTCCCTCAGTTCCCTGGCAACACATTGCTATGGATTTTATTACTGATCTGCCTCAGTCTTCTGGTCATACGGTCATTTTTGTAGTAGTGGATCGATTCTCCAAGATGGCTCATTTTGTCTCTTTGCCTGGATTACCTTCCGCTGCTGAATTGGTAAGAATCTTCATTGCTCATATTTTTCGGATTCATGGCTTTCCTCTTCACATAGTTTCTGATAGAGGAGTTTAATTTACCTCTCGTTTCTGGCAAGCTCTTTGCAAACTGATGAATGTAACTTTGGATTTCTCCTCAGCCTACCATCCTCAAGCTAACGGACAAGCGGAGCGCACAAACCAGATTCTAATGACCTATCTCCGTCATTTTTCCAATGTCCATCACAACGATTGGTCTGATTTGCTCCCTTGGGCCGAGTTTGCGTGCAATAACCACATTAATGACTCTTCTACCAAATCACCCTTCTTCATCGTTTATGGGCAACATCCTGGTGTCCCTCTGCCGGTACTTCCTGCCTCGGGTGTGCCGGCAGCCGATCTTCTGTCCGAGGAGTTCTCCAGGGTTTGGCAGACCAAAGTCGAGTTAGAACAGGCAGAGAACAGGATTAAGAGACATGCCGACAAAAGACGCCTAGACCCTCCGTTATACCAGCCTGGAGATAAAGTGTGGTTGTCATCCAGGTTCATCCGTCTTAAGATTCCTTTGTATAAATTAGGTCCACCGTACATTGGACCATTTGAGGTTTTTGCTCGTATCAACGATGTTGTCTACAAACTGAAACTACCTCCTTCACTTCGTATTCCCAATGCTTCATGTCTCCCTTTTGAAATCTGTCATTTTCAATCAATTCCATGCTTCTCCTGGTCAATCACCTCTGCCACTTTCCGCTCAAGATGTCTTTGAAGTTAAAGATATTCTTGCCATGAAAAAGTCTAGAGGTAAGACTTTCTTTTTGGTCGATTGGAAGGGCTTTGGTCAAGAGGAGAGGTCTTGGGAACTCCGTAAAAACATACAGGCTCCTCAGATTTTGGCCACATTTCTTTCCAGTCTCAGAAGGAGGGGGTGTAAGGGGAGGAGTACTGTCTCTGCGCCACCTGCTGCCGCCGCGCCTGCCGCTCACGCTGCGCGCCGACATACTTACCCGTCCCGGCGCGCTCGAGCGGTGTGCGCGCGCCTTCCGGTCTCACGCCGGTCCTTGGCTCTCGTCGGGTGCGTGTGCGCACCTCTCCCTGCGCACGAGCACTTCCTCTCTCTGGTCTGCAAATGCTCCGTTCCTCCACTCTAGGATTCTGGAGGATCTTGAGCCAGACGTTCTGCAGCACTCGGTCTATTTAAGGTAACTCCTTCCTCTGCTCCATGCCTGATTGTCATTTGTCCTCATTTGACTCAGGTCCCTTTGTGCCTTGCTCTGTCCTGTGCGTCTGCCATATCCTGCCTGTCCTGTGTTTCTGCCATACCCTGCCTGTCCTGTGTTTACGCCAAACCCTGCCTGTCCTGTGTTTACGCCATACCCTGCCTGTCCTGTGTTTCCGCCATACCCTGCCTGTCCTGTGCTTCCGCTATATCCAGTCTGTCCTGGGCGTCCGCCATATCCTGCCCATTCTGTGTCTCAGTCATTGCCAGTCTGCCCTGTGTCTCTGCCATATCCATTCTGTCCTGGGCATTCGCCATAACCTGCCTGTCCTGTGTTTCCGCCATATCCAGTCTGTCTGGGCGTCCCCCATATCCTGCCTACAGTATTCTTAGTCTCAGTCATTGCCAGTCTGTCCTGTGTCTCCGTTATAGCCAGTTCTGCGTCTTTTCCGCTCCTACTTCCTGTCCCCGGGTATTAGCTTCTGCGGCAATAGTCTCCCTCGGGCCTGCCCCTAACACTCCCTGTATTGAGGGTGGTCCACCAGGCTAGCTCACCCTTGGGAGGTTCGTTGTTGTGGTTCTGTGGGTTCACTTTAGGAGTTCCAAAAGATCTGACAGTGACCACCCCTCTTTTCTTGATAACCAGCCTTGCTGAAGCTGACAGCTGAGGGTTGCAGTCCCCAGCTGTTAGTTTTGCTTAGCTGGTTATAGAAAATACAGGGGAACCCATGCCAAATGAATATTCCCATCAGCCACTCCTGCTGTCAATGTTATTAGCGGCAGCAGGTGTAGGCTGATGGGAGTCATAGTCCCATCAGCTACCGCCTGCTGTTTCTGTTATCACTTGAATATAAGGGCTCATTTCCACTTGCGAAATATACATCCGAGTATCGCAGGTTAAAACCCTGCTCTGGCGCCGGCACTCCAGAGCGGAGCGTGCAGCTCCATGTGTTGCTGTGCGGCCGCACGCTCCACTCTGGAGTGCCGGCGCTAGAAGAGGGTTTTAACCTGTGAGACACGGACGTATATCTCGCAAAAGTGGAAATGAGCCCTAACACTCATCATTCTCCCGTTTGCGCCGATCGCCGGCAGAGCAGGGGAGAATGATGAGCGCCGTGTTCAGCACCTGGCGGCGGGGAACAGCACTTACTGTACCGCAGCTTCCCTGACACCTGTGCATGTGGTACAGATGCCACACGTGTGCTGCAAGTATTACACACACCGACACCTCCAGCACCAGAAATATCAGGACACGTGAAACCAGCCTTAGACTGTAAGCTGGTGAGCGGGCCCTCACTCCTCTTGGTATCTAATTTTTGTGTTACTGTGTTATGTCTTTAGGGTATGTCTGCATGGGGTGTAATGGCTGCGCTTTGGATGCAGCGGATACCTCGCTCCGCCCAAAGCGCCGCCCAGTGTTGTACGTGAGGTCATTCCGGATGTGTTCATTGAGTACATCCGGAATCACCGCATCGTATTCATTGACCGGGTTATTTATCTTGGGGAGACTGAGCGTCTCCGCAACATAGACATGCTACGGTCTATAAAGAGGCGCCGCATGTCTGGATACGCAGGGCCACCAGATGCGGCCCTGCACTCATAGTGGAGACGGGATTTCATAAAATCCCCTCCACTATGCTGTAACATCTGGAAGCTGCGGCTGTATGTAGCGTCCAATCCGCAGCAAATCCTGATGTGTTACGCCACGTGGAAACATACTCTTCTCTGTACAGGTCCCTCTGCAATGCAAAGTGCTGCTGAATACCTTGGCGCTATAGAAATTATGTTTATTGATGCTGAAGAACACGATATTATTATTTTTACTGTTATCATTTTACAGTGAATGCAGCTAATTGTTATTATTAGCTGTATTCACTGTAAAATGATAATTACAGTAAAAATAATTTTATAGTTTTCTTCAGCCCCAAAAAAAATCACTTTTTTAAGGACAGAGCAGAAAAGTGTCCTATTTTTACGGCTAGGCCTGGGATTCCCGGGCGGCTGGCAACCTTGCGTCTTTTCTCCGCTGTTTCTGTGGCCGGCACACACGGGTATATTGCCAGCTAGATACCATGCCCTATGGTCAGAGCTATTTTGATGGCAGGAGGGGGTTCGTTTTCAGGCGGCTATGAACACCATCATGCCAAGAGCTCTCGCGTATCTGCCATGGCTCAGTGAGGCACAGCACCCTCGCATAATACAGCTGGAGCTGCGCCGTGCACAGGTGCTGGCCGCACTGAGCCAAGTACTGCGAGCCACGTGACATAATGGCAGCGCACCAACAACACACGTGACGTCACCCGGACCTGTCCCTCTCCGGCTCCCGTCCTACGAACAATCCTCGCGTCCCTGAGAGGCGGACTCTCTTGCGGCTGACCTCCAGTATCATTCTCAGCGCAGGCACCGGGAGGAGACCTAGTGGAGTCATGTTCCGGCTAGAAGGTGTTGGGCCAAAAGCCGATCCCGAAGAGATGCGGGCCAAGATGCGGCAGGACGTGATCAGCTCAGTGCGGAACTTCCTCATCTATGTGGCCGTGCTGCGGATCAGTAAGTAACGCGCATGCGCCTTACAATAGACAGGCTCTCCACTTGTATGGAGCACGGACGGTCGGTGCGGCGTGCAGCTCCTGTAATCTAATATGGCCGTTCTGCTTTTTCACAGCTCCTTTCATCCTGAAGAAGCTGGACAGTATATGAAGAGGCGAGCCTTGCCTGCAGCGGACGCCTCACCTCCACATAAAGGCCATGTGTGGGACTATGCTTCCAGGGCCAGGCGCCATGCCGAGGCCTTCCCGGACTGTTTTGTTTTTTGTGCATTTTAATAAAGTCGAGCTGTTTCCTGACACGTCTCCAGGATTATTCGCCTGCTTTCTGCAGAGGAGCCAGTCACCTGAACACCGGCCATACTTCTGAAGGGACCCGACAGCAGGCTTTACCCGTTACTGAGGGCAGTGCTGCATTCATCATGTAAGGCTACGTTCACATTTGCGTTGTGTGGGGCTGCGTCGGCGACGCAACGCACAACGCAAACAAAAATGCACACAAAACGCTGCGTTTTGTGACGCATGCGTTCATTTTTATAGCGCAAAAAAAATGCAACAAGCAGCGTCCTCTGCGCCCTGACATTGCGCCCAAAAACGCATGCGTCACAAAACGCAGCAAAACGCATGTCCATGCGCCCCCCATGTTAAATATAGGGGCGCGTGCATCGCCGCGGTTGCACCCGTCGCACCGCAAATGTGAACGTAGGCTAACTACTAACATCCAGCAGCCCCGAGCCAAAGTCCGCAGCGTCATCCCCAGTATGGAGCCCACTGAGGTGTGTGTGTAGCCTGTAGCGCCCTCTGCCTGCTCCTACATCTCACTGCAGTTATCCAGTAGAGGACATCCCTTTAAATCTGACTGCTTAAGTGACCCAATCAGTCCTGCTTACCTCAGCCACACAGCATTAGGTTTAAATTCGTCTGCGAAAAACAGTGCCATCAGTGTTTTGTGTCAGCCGTGTACGGTCCGTGTGCTCATTTATACCATCAGTGTTTTGGATCAGGGTGTGAGCAGTGTACGGTCCGTGTGCCCATTTATACCATCAGTGTTTTGTGTCAGCCGTGTACGGTCCGTGTGCTCATTTATACCATCAGTGTTTTGGATCAGGGTGTCAGCAGTGTACGGTCCGTGTGCCCATTTATGCCATCAGTGTTTTGGATCAGGGTGTCAGCAGTGTACGGTCCATGTCCCCGTTTATGCTATCAGTGTTTTGGATCAGGGTGTCAGCAGTGTACGGTCCTTGTACCCATTTATGCCATCAGTGTTTTGGATCAGGGTGTCAGCAGTGCACGGTCCGTGTGCTCATTTATACCATTAGTGTTTAGGATCAGGGTGTCAGCAGTGTACGGTCCATGTGTCCGTGTGCCGATTTATACCATCAGTGTTTTATGTCAGGGTGTCAGCAGTGTACGGTCCTTGTACCCATTTATACCATCAGTGTTTTGGATCAGGGTGTCAGCAGTGTACGGTCCGTGTGCTCATTTATACCATCAGTGTTTTGGGTCAGGGTGTCAGCAGTGTACGGTCCGTGTGCCCATTTATATCATCAGTGTTTTGTGTCAGCCGTGTACGGTCCGTGTGCTCATTTATACCATCAGTGTTTTGGATCAGGGTGTGAGCAGTGTACGGTCCGTGTGCCCATTTATACCATCAGTGTTTTGTGTCAGCCGTGTACGGTCCGTGTGCTCATTTATACCATCAGTGTTTTGGATCAGGGTGTCAGCAGTGTACGGTCCGTGTGCCCATTTATGCCATCAGTGTTTTGGATCAGGGTGTCAGCAGTGTACGGTCCATGTCCCCGTTTATGCTATCAGTGTTTTGGATCAGGGTGTCAGCAGTGTACGGTCCTTGTACCCATTTATGCCATCAGTGTTTTGGATCAGGGTGTCAGCAGTGCACGGTCCGTGTGCTCATTTATACCATTAGTGTTTAGGATCAGGGTGTCAGCAGTGTACGGTCCATGTGTCCGTGTGCCGATTTATACCATCAGTGTTTTATGTCAGGGTGTCAGCAGTGTACGGTCCTTGTACCCATTTATACCATCAGTGTTTTGGATCAGGGTGTCAGCAGTGTACGGTCCGTGTGCTCATTTATACCATCAGTGTTTTGGATCAGGGTGTCAGCAGTGTACGGTCCGTGTGCCCATTTATATCATCAGTGTTTTGGATCAGGGTGTCAGCAGTGTACGGTCCGTGTGCCCATTTATGCCATCAGTGTTTTGGATCAGGGTGTCAGCAGTGTACGGTCCGTGTGCCCATTTATGCCATCAGTGTTTTGGATCAGGGTGTCAGCAGTGTACGGTCCTTGTACCCATTTATGCCATCAGTGTTTTGGATCAGGGTGTCAGCAGTGCACGGTCCGTGTGCTCATTTATACCATTAGTGTTTAGGATCAGGGTGTCAGCAGTGTACGGTCCATGTGTCCGTGTGCCGATTTATACCATCAGTGTTTTATGTCAGGGTGTCAGCAGTGCACGGTCCGTGTGCTCATTTATACCATTAGTGTTTAGGATCAGGGTGTCAGCAGTGTACGGTCCATGTGTCCGTGTGCCGATTTATACCATCAGTGTTTTATGTCAGGGTGTCAGCAGTGTACGGTCCGTGTGCTCATTTATACCCTCAGTGTTTTGGATCAAGGTGTCAGCAGTATACGGTCCGTTTGCTCATTTATACCATCAGTGTTTTGGATCAGGGTGTCAGCAGTGTACAGTCCATGTGTCCGTGTGCCGATTTATACCATCAGTGTTTTGTGTCAGGGTGTCAGCAGTGTACGGTCCATGTGTCCGTGTGCTCATTTATACCATCAGTGTTTTGGATCAGGGTGTCAACAGTGTACGGTCCGTGTGCCCATTTATACCATCAGTGTTTTGGATCAGGGTGTCAGCAGTGCACGGTCCGTGTGCTCATTTATACCATTAGTGTTTAGGATCAGGGTGTCAGCAGTGTACGGTCCATGTGTCCGTGTGCCGATTTATACCATCAGTGTTTTATGTCAGGGTGTCAGCAGTGTACGGTCCTTGTACCCATTTATACCATCAGTGTTTTGGATCAGGGTGTCAACAGTGTACGGTCCGTGTGCTCATTTATACCATCAGTGTTTTGGATCAGGGTGTCAGCAGTGTACGGTCCGTGTGCTCATTTATACCCTCAGTGTTTTGGATCAAGGTGTCAGCAGTATACGGTCCGTTTGCTCATTTATACCATCAGTGTTTTGGATCAGGGTGTCAGCAGTGTACAGTCCATGTGTCCGTGTGCCGATTTATACCATCAGTGTTTTATGTCAGGGTGTCAGCAGTGTACGGTCCTTGTACCCATTTATACCATCAGTGTTTTGGATCAGGGTGTCAACAGTGTACGGTCCGTGTGCTCATTTATACCATCAGTGTTTTGGATCAGGGTGTCAGCAGTGTACGGTCCGTGTGCTCATTTATACCCTCAGTGTTTTGGATCAAGGTGTCAGCAGTATACGGTCCGTTTGCTCATTTATACCATCAGTGTTTTGTGTCAGGGTGTCAGCAGTGTACGGTCCATGTGTCCGTGTGCTCATTTATACCATCAGTGTTTTGGATCAGGGTGTCAACAGTGTACGGTCCGTGTGCCCATTTATACCATCAGTGTTTTGGATCAGGGTGTCAGCAGTGTACGGTCCGTGTGCTCATTTATACCATTAGTGTTTTGGATCAGGGTGTCAGCAGTGTACGGTCCGTGTGCTCATTTATACCATCAGTGTTTTGGATCAGGGTGTCAGCAGTATACGGTCCGTGCGCCCATTTATACCATCAGTGTTTTGGATCAGGGTGTCAGCAGTGTACGGTCCGTGTCCCCGTTTATGCTATCAGTGTTTTGGATCAGGGTGTCAGCAGTGTACGGTCCATGTCCCCGTTTATGCCATCAGTGTTTTGGATCAGGGTGTCAGCAGTGTACGGTCCGTGTGCCCATTTATACCATCAGTGTTTTGGGTCAGGGTGTCAGCAGTGTACGGTCCGTGTCCCCGTTTATGCTATCAGTGTTTTGGATCAGGGTGTCAGCAGTGTACGGTCCGTGTGCCCATTTATACCATCAGTGTTTTGGGTCAGGGTGTCAGCAGTGTACGGTCCGTGTCCCCGTTTATGCCATCAGTGTTTTGGATCAGGGTGTCAGCAGTGTACGGTCCGTGCGCCCATTTATACCATCAGTGTTTTGGATCAGGGTGTCAGCAGTGTACGGTCCGTGTCCCCGTTTATGCTATCAGTGTTTTGGATCAGGGTGTCAGCAGTGTACGGTCCATGTCCCCGTTTATGCCATCAGTGTTTTGGATCAGGGTGTCAGCAGTGTACGGTCCGTGTGCCCATTTATACCATCAGTGTTTTGGGTCAGGGTGTCAGCAGTGTATGGTCCGTGTCCCCGTTTATGCCATCAGTGTTTTGGATCAGGGTGTCAGCAGTGTACGGTCCGTGTGCCCATTTATACCATCAGTGTTTTGGATCAGGGTGTCAGCAGTGTACGGTCCGTGTGCTCATTTATACCATTAGTGTTTTGGATCAGGGTGTCAGCAGTGTACGGTCCGTGTGCTCATTTATACCATTAGTGTTTTGGATCAGGGTGTCAGCAGTATACGGTCCGTGTGCTCATTTATACCATCAGTGTTTTGGATCAGGGTGTCAGCAGTATACGGTCCGTGCGCCCATTTATACCATCAGTGTTTTGGATCAGGGTGTCAGCAGTGTACGGTCCGTGTCCCCGTTTATGCTATCAGTGTTTTGGATCAGGGTGTCAGCAGTGTACAGTCCATGTCCCCGTTTATGCCATCAGTGTTTTGGATCAGGGTGTCAGCAGTGTACGGTCCGTGTGCCCATTTATACCATCAGTGTTTTGGGTCAGGGTGTCAGCAGTGTATGGTCCGTGTCCCCGTTTATGCCATCAGTGTTTTGGATCAGGGTGTCAGCAGTGTACGGTCCGTGTGCCCATGTATACCATTAGTGTTTTGGATCAGGGTGTCAGCAGTGTACGGTCCGTGTGCCCATGTATACCATCAGTGTTTTGAATCAGGGTGTCAGCAGTGTACGGTCCGTGTGCCCATTTATACCATCAGTGTTTTGGATCAGGGTGTCAGCAGTGTACGGTCTGTGTGCCCATTTATACCATCAGTGTTTTGAATCAGGGTGTCAGCAGTGTATGGTCCGTGTGCCCATTTATATCATTAGTGTTTTGGATCAGGGTGTCAGCAGTGTACGGTCTGTGTGCCCATTTATACCATCAGTGTTTTGAATCAGGGTGTCAGCAGTGTACGGTCCGTGTGCCCATTTATATCATTAGTGTTTTGGATCAGGGTGTCAGCAGTGTACGGTCTGTGTGCCCATTTATACCATCAGTGTTTTGGATCAGGGTGTCAGCAGTGTATGGTTCGTGTGCTCATTTATACCATTAGTGTTTTGGATCAGGGTGTCAGCGGTGTACGGTCCATGTGTCCGTGTGCCCATTTATACCATCAGTCTTTTGGATCAGGGTGTCAGCAGTGTACGGTCTGTGTGCCCATTTATACCATCAGTGTTTTGGATCAGGGTGTCAGCAGTGTACGGTCTGTGTGCCCATTTATACCATCAGTGTTTTGGATCAGGGTGTCAGCAGTGTACGGTCCGTGTGCTCATTTATACCATTAGTGTTTTGGATCAGGGTGTCAGCAGTGTATGGTTCGTGTGCTCATTTATACCATTAGTGTTTTGGATCAGGGTGTCAGCAGTGTACGGTCTGTGTGCCCATTTATACCATTAGTGTTTTGGATCAGGGTGTCAGCAGTGTACGGTCCGTGTGCTCATTTATACCATTAGTGTTTTGGATCAGGGTGTCAGCAGTGTATGGTTCGTGTGCTCATTTATACCATTAGTGTTTTGGATCAGGGTGTCAGCGGTGTACGGTCCATGTGTCCTTGTACCCATTTATACCATCAGTGTTTTGGATCAGGGTGTCAGCAGTGTACGGTCCGTGTGCCCATTTATACCATCAGTGTTTTGGATCAGGGTGTCAGCAGTGTACGGTCCGTGTGCTCATTTATACCATTAGTGTTTTGGATCAGGGTGTCAGCAGTGTATGGTTCGTGTGCTCATTTATACCATCAGTGTTTGCATTGTAAAGAGGTTGTCTGGGATTTTAACGTTGATGGCCGATCTGTGGGGGAGCAACATTCGGTACTCCCGCCTATAAGCTGGTGTCGGCAGCTGCTGGAACTACTATGGAGCTGCACAGGTATGTCAACTGTATGGTAGCCATGGCCGGGTACTGAGCATCTGTCACCTATCCAAATAAATAGGGGGCAGATGTGCAATACACGGCCACTATTCCATCTGCTTAGCTGTGCAGCTCTGTAACTGAGCAGTTCCATCCGCCGACACCAGGAATAGCTGATTGGCGGGGGCTGCTGGGTATCGCACCTTACCGATCAGACATTGATGACCTATGCTAAGGAAGGGCCATCAATGGTAAAGTCCCTGACAACCCCTTTAAATATGGACTGCACAAAGATGGCAACTGAATGCCATTTGTGTGCTGTATTTGTTTTTCGTGGACCCATAGACTTGAATTAACCCTTCTCATCCATGATACTTGATAAAAACGTGACATGTCTGCAAGAATTTTGCATGGACACACTGTAAAAAACATGAACAGCACCCTAAATTACAATGGGTATGTTTTATATCCCTGAAAAAACATGCTAAACGGATGTCTGAATGAGGCCTTAAAGTGTGCATAGGGAACAGATGGAACAAAGTAAAGCTAGGATCCAGAAATGTTTAGTTTCTACAGTTAAAGGGAGGGTGCCGTGATTTTAGTTTTTGTATTAATAATTATTGATTATATAATCAATTATTTTTAATACAAAAGTAAATGTAGTACTTTAATACTTTTTTATTTATTCATTTTTACTTTTGCCACTGGAGGCCGCCATTTTCATTAGTGTGGGTGTAAGTGTCTGGGCACGACACTTGCACACCTCACTTACGGCAGCCATGGGCATAGGAGCCAACAGTCGGGCTCCGACCGCTCCTCCTGCCGCTCAGCTGTGACTTGGCCACGCCCCCTGGGCTGCTACGTCACAGCTGTGAGAGGAGATCGCGGCCATTTTGTTTTTTTTCCTCTGTCATCGCACACACAGCTCAGTGTATGCGATCATAGCAGGAGCTGCCAGGGAGAAGCTGCTGCTGGGAAGAGAGGTTCGGGGTGAGTATCTGCAGCCAGGAGCTGTGATTGCAGCCTGTACTTATTATTACAGCACAGGCTGCAATCACTGCTCACTGCCGACCTGTTCTGAGCAGGGAGATCGTCACACTGCTCTGCCCTGAACATGACTCAGCACTTCCTGGGAGAGGACTGAAGGCAAGTACAGGGTTTTTATTTTCTTATGCATCTACCACTATTACCTGCCCCTATATACCACTGCTACTAGCCCCTATATACCACTGCTACTAGCCCCTATATACCACTGCTACCTGCTCCTATATACCACTGCTACCTGCCCCTATATACCACTGCTATCTGCTCCTATATACCACTGCTACCTGCCCCTATATACCACTGCTACCTGCTCCTATATACCACTGCTACCTGCTCCTATATACCACTGCTACCTGCCCCTATATACCACTGCTACCTGCTCCTATATACCACTGCTACCTGCCTCTATATACCATCTACCACTGCTACCTGCCTCTATATACCATCTACCACTGCTGCCTGCCTCTATATACCATCTACCACTGCTGCCTGCCTCTATATACCATCTACCACTGCTGCCTGCCTCTATATACCATCTACGACTGCTGCCTGCCTCTATATACCATCTACGACTGCTGCCTGCCTCTATATACCATCTACCACTGCTGCCTGCCTCTATATACCACCTACCACTGCTGCCTGCCTCTATATACCATCTACGACTGCTGCCTGCCTCTATATACCATCTACCACTGCTACCTCTGTCCTGTGTAGCTAATCTAGTCCTGTGTAGCTAATCCTGTCCTGTGTACAGTATCACACAAGATAGGATTAGATACATGGCGCAGCACAGTATCACACAGGACAGGATTAGATACACGGCTCAGCAGTCAGTATCTAATCCTCTCCTATGCACTCCTCTCCCCCCTGCGTGTCTTTCCCCATTGTGGTTTATTATTTTTGTTGTGGGAGATGAGGGAGTCGAGGATTATGCGTTCGGTATGGTATAAAAAAGATTAATAAAGGACTTTATTCTGGCCGAGTCTTTATTTACAATACATGTGAGATCTATGTGGCGGCATTATGGGTGATCTATATGGCGGTATTATGTGAGAAGCATATGGTGGTATGTGAGAACACTGGCTGTATTATGTATGATCTATATGGCGGTATGTGAGAACACTGGTGGTATTATGTGTGATCTATATGGCCGTATGTGAGAACACTGGCTGTATTATGTGTGATCTATATGGCGGTATGTGAGAACACTGGCTGTATTATGTATGATCTATATGGCGGTATGTGAGAACACTGGTGGTATTATGTGTGATCTATATGGCGGTATGTGAGAACACTGGTGGTATTATGTGTGATCTATATGGCGGTATGTGAGAACACTGGCGGTATGTGTGATCTATATGGTGGTATTATGTGAGAACTGTATGACAGTATTGTGTGATCTATTTGATAGTATTGTGTGTGATCTATATGGCGGTATTATGTGAGAACACTATGGCAGTATTATCTTCAGAAAGCGGACCCATTCTATGGTGGTTCTGGCTGAGCACCTGCACGCGGGTCTGGGGTAATAGAGGGGCAGCATGACCTCCAGTTAGGTGCAGTCAGGGGAAGGCTGGTGAGGTAGCTGAAGAGAGGGGTCTCATTTTTATCGTTACTATATGGCTACATTTCCTTCCCAGCGTCACCCCGGACTGCGCCTGTCGCCTCGCTTTCACACATCGCCAGGACAGGATGGAGAAGACAGGATCTGAGGAGGGGAATGGGGTCTGCATGCAAAGTCTGGATCAGAACAGGCCATCAATCCGCAGAAATGTTTCCTGGATTTCTGTGGAGCAGACGGTCCATCCATGTGTATAAAAGACAGCGCTCTATGTACAATCCCTGGCTGCTCCGCGCACCGAACAGGGGACCCCCATAGACCAGCACACTGCTCTCCTGAAATACTCTGTGCTGCTGTCACCCTGCTCCCTCCACCACATATCTCCCAGAATCCTTGCTGCCTGCCATCCTTGGTGACTGTCTACTTGTCAGTATAAGGCTGCTTTCACACTATCATTATTTGGTCAGTATTTTACCTCAGTATTTGTAGCCACAACCAGGAGTGGGTGATAAATACAGAAGTGGTGCGTATGTTTCTATTATACTTTTCCTCTATTTGTTCCACTCCTGGTTTTGGCTTACAAATACTGAGGTAAAAAACTGACCAAATACTGCTAGTGTGACGGCAGCCATACTCTGCAGTCACCAACAAAATGGCTGCTCACTGGGTTCCTGAATATCATCCTCTCTAATCCCTTAGCAAACACCCATAAGGAGAGGAGAGGAGTGACATCACACAGGTCAGCAGACTCCGCCCATAATTACTGCAGTGCAGTAATGTGAGCTAGTTGTACACTAGGTTTTTCTGAAATTTCAGCAGCTGCTCCCCCTAGTGTTGAAAAGTGGAAATTCCAAAACTTTTCAAATTATTTTTCATATTTTACTAAATTATAAACAAATGATAATATTTTTTAAGAAAATGTAATCATTAATTCTTTACATTTTTACAATTTCTGAAAAAAAAATTTTTTTGATGGCACCTTCCCTTTAAAGGGAAGCTGTCAGCAGGAGTGTGCTCAGTAACCTACAGTGTCTGGTCACCGCCGTTATACTGATTAATATGATATTTTGGTTGATGAAATCCATCTTGTGGTTGTTGTTTAATCTTTATTTTGAGTTAATGATATGCTTGTGCTCCGGGGTGGCCTGTTGCAGGTTCCATTTAACATAAACATTTAACCCCTTTCTGACATGTCGTAAAAATACGGCTTGTCACTTGGTCCCGATCGTTGCCATGGTGACCCAATGTCGTCATGATGACATCCAGGTCACCAGAGCTAGTAAAGTTGCTTGATCATGTGCAGTGCATGATAAGCAGGTTTCTCTCAGTGCAGAGCTGACAGTTTGTACAGCACAGGGATGCTGCTCAAGCGATCAGCCTGCAAAAAATGATAATCCCAAAGTGGGACAAGTTAAAAAAAAACAAATAAATTTACATTGTAAAAATATATATATTTTTTTAAATAAACATACTGTATCTATAAATATTTGTATGACAAAAATAATATAAACTATAAAGTAAACATTTGGTATCGCCGCGTCTGCAACAACCCGACCTATAAACCTGTCCCACTAGTTAACCCCTTTAGTTAACACTATAAAAAATAAAAAGGCAAAAAACAACGCTTTATTATACTACCAAACAAAAAGTGGAATAAAACGCAATCAAAAAGATGGATATAAATAAACATGGTATAGCTGAAAACGTCATGTTATCCTGCAAAAAAAGCCCCCATACTGCTACATCAGCAGAAAAATAAAAAGTTATATCTCAGAATAAAGCGATGGAAAAATAATTTTTTCTATAAAATAGTATTTGTGTACAAGCACCAAAACAAAACTACATAAATGTGGTATCGCTGTAATTGTACTGACCCGAAGAATAAAACTGCCTTATCAATTTTACCACACGTGGAATGGCATAAACCCCCCACCCCCAAAAAAATTCCTGAATTGCTCATAAACCCTCATATGACCTTGTGGACCAAAATATGGAAAAATTGCAGCTCTCAAAATATGGTGAAGCAAAAAACTTGTTTTTGCAATAAAAAGCGTTTTTTAGTGTGTGACAGCAGCCAAACATAAAAACCCGATATAAATCTGGTGTCGCTATAATCGCACCGACCCGAAGAATAAAGTTGCCTCATCACTTATACCTCATGTGATGCAGTGAACCATGTTACAGCCAGGGGGCGCTGTTTGTGCGCCTCAGGATACGTATTGAGGCGAGGCGCATCTGTAATAGTGATAATGAAACAGTGTCCAGCATGATTGTAAATGGCTGGTACGTGTCGTAGAGGGAGTCTGCGCTTTAAGCCTGTAGTATTGTTCTGGGACCTGTAGTCCCACAAGTATTTGTATAGTTAAAAGGGAGGCTTGCAGGGTTAGTCGGAGAGCTGAGCGGGACTGACTAACCACACACACACCTCCCACCAATAGGGGTGGTTACAGCTACATAATTTGATTAGGGTTTGGTCACATGGTTCAGAATGTATGGACCTGAATGTTCAGAGTGTGAGGTCCTGTGAATGGCCTGAGTGTTGGAATGTCCTGGAGTGGACTGGATTCCTGGAAGCACACGGTGAGTCCATGTACTGATGGCCTGTGTGTTGGAAGTGCCAGGGACTGGACTTTCTGAATAGCGCACGGAGAGGCCGTATCTGCAGAGCCTGTGATGGCTACTGTCTTGGGGAAGCTACAGTTCCGTCTGCGGGTCTGGACTATCTGAAGTGCCCTGGTCACAAGGATGTGATCCCAGTTCGGCAGCTTCGCTGAGAAACAGGACTGACAGGAGTCAGTGTGTGGAGCACTGTGGTCACGTGGGTCGGCGCCGCCAGGAGGTCAGAGGGGGCGTACGGAACCTTCGCGTGCGTAAAAGAGCTCCCGGGACACAGGGAAGGGAATTGTCATACTGGCGCCTGCGCGATAGCTGCAAGACACTCAGAAAAAAGGGAAGAGGGAGGGAGGAGTCTAGACGCCGTCACCGTGCACAGGAACTAAGGGCTGGTGCTCATACAGAGGCAGAGATGCCAGAGGAGCAGGAGAAAAATGACTATCTTAGTCTATGTGGAATAACTATTGGGAAATACCGGTGGTGAGGATAATACACTATAAGGGGATAACAGGCTGAGGGGATAAACAAAAAGCGGTGCCCGCAATTGAATAAAATATTAAATAAATGAAGCTTATAAATTAGAGTGTTATAACAACATAGTGAAGCTGAAAAAGGGGCAGAATAGGGGTGGACAATAAAAATGGGAAAAATGGGTAAAGAAATAAACCATGAAATGTGTGTATGGCAAAATACTGTTGGTGAAAAAGACAAAGTACTAATTGTGAAGAATAAGATGTATGAAACGCCCCAGAGACCTGGTTGTTGCAGTATGGTACTCTGCCGCTAATGAGAGTGGCGGTACGTCTGATGGCCCTAAGGAGTTCTCCTGACCAGGTATCACCAGAACACATTACACTTCACACTCCGGCCACTAGAGGGAGAAAAAGGCTTTATTTATTGGGCCACTCCTCACACTGGTAAAACTAGGAGCTGGGGAGGAAGTTACTGAGAAGCTGACTGGGTTGGAACCAGGCAACATCCCGTGGCAGGGGGTGTTGCAGGGAGAAGGCACAGGGGGGTCCCTGTCAGGCGTGGGAACCTGGCAGGTGCCTAGCGAACAGAACGTAACGGAACCGCGCCTGCACACCCTGCGGCGGAATCCAGGAGAGAGACACGAAGGGAAGGATATTGTGGAACAGTGTAAACGAGATCAAGCACAAAGAGCCAGTAAGAGTCGTGCCGAGAGAGAGAGAGAGGCAACATCTTACTGAGGCGCGTAGTCGGTGGCCGGAACACTGCAGGAGTAACTGACTTCAAGCCTTACTTCAAACTCTGCCGGACAGTCAATTATAGGTTGGCTGTCTACCTTAAATTTCCTAAGCAGACGTATGGGGCAACATTGGGAGAGGGGCATCCCTAGGGTCCCGGAAGACCTCCAAGCCTTCCCGTCATACGGGTGCGTCCTAGCCAAAACATACTGGGGGACGAGAAACTAGTAACATCTGGAACTGAAGAGAGAGAGAGAGCTGTAGAGAACGAAAGAGAACAGCAGTTGTGAGGACTATTCCGAATGCTCAGCAGGGTAGGACTACAACACACAGGCGCTAGTGGTAGGCAACGATTTCCATCTGCGAAGGAAACTCTGGATGTGCCCATCGGACCGCCCGGTCTCTGATAGCCCTGTTAAACGTGCTCTGGATTGAGGACCCTGAAGTCTTCAGTAAAGAGGTAAAGAGACTGCAACCTTGTGTCCTCGTTATTGACTGCACCTCACACCATCGCCACCTACACCACTGGGAAGCCCTGGGGATATACTTCACCTGTGGGAAGGTATACCATCCAGCTGCCATTCCACCACCCCAGCGGACCCCATAGCAGCGTCGGTCACCCTGACCGAACACCACAGGTGGCGTCACGAACCCCTGACAGACTGTACCACCACCTCCATTGGACGCCCCTTAGCAGGGTCACGGACCGGGTCTAGCCACCGTGACAACCTCAGAACCGAACCAGAGAGGCCCGGTACCGAAACGCGTGGCCCTGTGTCTGGGGGCGATCCAACTTGGCGTCACGAACAGGATCGTACTTAAGCCTGAAGAATTGGGTCATGTGTGCCTTGGAACTGTGATTGAAACGTATTGGACTGTGATTTATTGCAAGGACTGTGTATTACTATCTGCCGCAAGGTTCCCGCCAAAACTGCCGCCATTGCAGCGCCATGAGGAGCGCAGGAGAAGAAGAAGGGCGTGGAAGTGGGCGTGAATAAGCTGGAGAGCGCGAAAGATAATGGCCGCCCAGTCTAAATATTTCTGCACCTTGAGGACGTGTCCGTCAGCAGTAGAGATCCGCCTCCTGATCCTCAATGGAGGGCGGAGGAACAAGAAACAAAACTGCCCACGAAGGAGAGAGCGGGAAAGAGACCAGGAAGCGACCCACGTGGAGGACGCCATGGCTGACCGCTCAGACCCAGACTGCGGGGTCGAAGCAGAGGGCTCCCCCAGCTACCCGGATGAGCATCACGGCCAGGGCCTTACATCTGGGACCGGTCTTCTACAGAGCGAGATGGAGGATCTTGTGGAACAGCTTCTCCAGTGGCGGCTTGAGACTGCGGCCTCGTGCAAAGAGGTACCCGCGGAGGAACTCCTGACTCTGGAGCCTTCACCATCGTTGGAGTCGGTCGCACCGGAGGAAGCCGCCTCGACCGGTGAGTCCGCCGATCCCACCCCGGCCGCGGAGGACCTGCTGATAGGCCCGGTCATGGCGCCCCCTCTCCTTGGGACCCATAAACTCCAGCGCCTTCCACAATGGGACCAACCCATGGGCATGGAGCACTTCCTCAAGGTGCCGATCTCGACGCTTACGATGCCAGGCGAGGTCTATGCAGAGCGTACGGTGTGCCGCTGGGTGAACCCGGGGTCGAACATCATGGGGTTCCCCGGGGTGCAGACACAGGAGGGAGAGATGGTGGAGGCCCTTAGCTGGGAGCAATACCAGGTCCAGCTGGATCGGCGGTGGGAGGAGACGGAGAGACAGCACCAGGCCCAGCTGGAAGCCCACTACCGGCGAGACCTTGAAGTAAAGGACCGGGCCCGCAAGGACCGTACCACCCACCAGGCCCCGCGCAGGCAGGGCACCGTTGTTGAGTTCCAGCTCCGTGGAGGATGGGGCTTCATTAAGGAGCCGGACCTATATTCCGAGGTTTTTCTAAACCGGAGGGATGTAGAGTCCCATCTCAAGGAAGGCCACCCGGACCGGGATCTGTACAAGGGGGCTGAAGTTACCTACACCTGGCACTTTGGGGAGAGGGGTTGGTTCGCCCTGAATGTGCGCAAGCGACCAGCCCCCATGATGTCATCAACCAAAGCGGCGGAGAAGTCGTCCCCCATAGCGAGGGTGCTCCCTTGTGATGGAACCACGACCATCACCAAGACCACAGTGGTGACCCCTACATGCACTGTTGTGAAGACCACCACTTTCACTGTGGATACCATTACTACGGTGGTGGCGGAGAGCTCGACCTCGGGAGTGGTTGGCGCTTCGGCTGTTGCGAGGTCCAGGACAATCGCCACACAGACCCCTGACTGGAGCCCGGGATCTCCTGTGACCACACCGAGTGCCCGCGAGTACCCGGCGGGGTGGCCCCGCCCACTGCTGCCGGTGGAGTTGTCACAGCCACTAACGCCGAGGAAATAAACCTCGAAGACCTGAGAATTGTATATAGTTCACTGTTTCTTGCTGCTACCTTAAACCCGTAGGGGTTAGAGAGAGAGTCCTCCTGAGAACTGTAGAAAGATGGTCGGTACAATGACAGTAGGCTCAGCCAAGGAGCTAGGCGGTCCTGCATTGGGGAAGTTAGAACGGAAAGAAAGGTTGAGTTATTTATATAGCATTTTATAGTAGGCCTTTAGTGGGTTCAGTGTATACGCACTTAAAGGAAAAGTTAACTTATTGTTCAAAAGTTTGCACTTAGTAGAATACCCGGCTGGGTACTGAGAGTTATTTATAGTCAAAATGTAATTTAAAAATATTTAATCATGTTTCTTGTTTGTAACGTTCAAGTGTCCTTACCTCCCATAAAGGGAAGCACCTTTTCTATTTACTTGTTCTAAGCATTTCAAAAATTTTGTATGTCTTTTGCTGTATTATATTGTTGTTCTTCTTCCCAGTCCAGGAGTACTGGATTTAACCGGGGGGGAGTGCAGCGCCCCAGAGACCTGGTCGTTGCAGTATGGCACTCTGCCGCTAAGGAGAGTGGCGGTACGTCTGATGGCCCTAAGGAGTTCTCCTGACCAGGTATCACCAGAACACATTACACTTCACACTCCGGCCACTAGGGGGAGAAAAATGCTTTATTTATTGGGCCACTCCTCACACTGGTAAAACTAGGGGCTGGGGAGGAAGTTAGTGAGAAGCTGACTGGGTTGGAACCAGGCAACATCCCGTGGCAGGGGGTGTTGCAGGGAGAAGGCACAGGGGGGTCCCTGTCAGGCGTGGGAACCTGGCAGGTGCCTAGCGAACAGAACGTAACGGAACCGCGCCTGCACACCCTGCGGCGGTATCCAGGAGAGAGACACGAAGGGAAGGATATTGTGGAACAGTGTAAATGAGATCAAGCACAAAGGAGAGCCAGTAAGAGTCGTGCCGAGAGAGAGAGAGAGGCAACATCTTACTGAGGCGCGTAGTCGGTGGCCGGAACACCGCAGGAGTAACTGACTTCAAGCCTTACTTCAAACTCCGCCGGACAGTCAATTATAGGTTGGCTATCTACCTTAAATTTCCTAAGCAGACATAGGGGGCAACATTGGGAGAGGGGCGTCCCTGGGGTCCCGGAAGACCTCCAAGCCTTCCCGTCATACGGGTGCGTCCTAGCAAAAATATACTGGGGGACGAGAAACTAGTAACATCTGGAACTGAAGAGAGAGAGAGAGAGAGCTGTAGAGAACGAACGAGAACAGCAGTTGTGAGGACTATTCCGAATGCTAAGCAGGGTAGGACTACAACACACAGGCGCTAGTGGTAGACAACGATTTCCATCTGCGAAGAAAACTCTGGATGTGCCCATCGGACCGGCCGGTCTCTGATAGCCCTGTTAAACGTGCTCTGGATTGAGGACCCTGAAGTCTTCAGTAAAGAGGTAAAGAGACTGCAACCTTGTGTCCTCGTTATTGACTGCACCTCACACCATCACCACCTACACCACTGGGAAACCCAGGGGATATACAAACTCCAAGAGGGAGATAATTAGGGGGACCATTGCTTGATCCAGGTTACTAGCCCGCAGATACCAGGCCACTGCCTTGAGGCCATCAGAGTGTCTGATGGAAGTGTATAAAGCCTCCACATCAGCAGTGACCATCAACATGTGCTTTTCCAGGGATAGGTTATTGAGTTTTTGAAGTGCAGATGTAGTGTCCTGAATGTAAGATGGTAAGGTGGATACTATTGGTTTCAGGAAATAGTCAACAAAGTCCGAGATTACTTCGCAGAGACCCCCGTTGCTGGAAATAATGGGTCTTCCTGGGGGGTCCACAGGATTTTTACGTAATTTGGGAATCAAATATAAAGTTGGTAACTTAGGATGTAAATTTTAAGTGGTGCCCGCAATTGAATAAAATATATTATATTATTATATATTACTAGATGGCAGCCCGATTCTAAAGAATCGGGAGTCTAGAATCCATATATACTTTATTTATTCAAATGTAAGAATAATACAATTAACAAATAATAGTAAGAAAGAACAAAAAATGGCTGCACTCACCAGCTCTTGACAATTCTTGTTATTTAAGTAAAAATTCAAAAATCACACCAAAATGGCGGGCGGAGTGTGTCACAGTACGGCACGTTTCTGATTGGTCGCTCGCAGCAGGCGGCAACCAATCAGACACTGGACACTGTTGACGTCACTTATCTCCGGACATTAGCTCCGGACATTAGCTCCGGACATTAGCTCCGGACATTATCTCCGGACATTAGCTCCGGACATTAGCTCCGGACATTAGCTCCGGACAAAGCCACGGAAGTTGGCACAAATTGCAGGAAGTAGTATTCTAGGCAATTAATCTCCGGACATTAGCTCCGGACATTAGCTCCGGACATTAGCTCCGGACAAAGCCACGGAAGTTGGCACTAATTGCAGGAAGTAGTATTCTAGGCAATTATATATTAGATGTGGCAAAGAAGAGGTTAATAAACGGCAGTCTCTCAGTATAACAGTCAGTGAATAATAGGCAGTATATGGAGAAAACACCAAACAAAAGTTCAAAATTGGTGTGAAAATGTCACTGAACCACTTCACAACTAAATATATATAGTTTTGGTAAATGGTATTATCATTTTTTTTTACGAAATTCGGCAGGAGCTTGAAGAGCAACGTCACTGGGCCCGCCTCCACGCAGTAGAAACTTGCTGTGAGGTAAAAATTCAAAAATCACACTAAAATGGCGGGCGGAGTGTGTCACAGTACGGCACGTTTCTGATTGGTCGCTCGCAGCAGGCGGCAACCAATCAGACACTGGACACTGTTGACGTCACTTATCTCCGGACATTAGCTCCGGACATTAGCTCCGGACATTAGCTCCGCACATTAGCTCCGGACATTAGCTCCGGACAAAGCCACGGAAGTTGGCACAAATTGCAGGAAGTAGTATTCTAGGCAATTAATCTCCGGACATTGGCTCCGGACATTAGCTCCGGACATTAGCTCCGGACAAAGCCACGGAAGTTGGCACAAATTGCAGGAAGTAGTATTCTAGGCAATTATATATTAGATGTGGCAAAGAAGAGGTTAATAAACGGCAGTCTCTCAGTATAACACTCAGTGAATAATAGGCAGTATATGGAGAAAACACCAAACAAAAGTTCAAAATTGGTGTGAAAATGTCACTGAACCACTTCACAACTAAATATATATAGTTTTGGTAAATGGTATTATCATTTTTTTGACGAAATTCGTCAGGAGCTTGAAGAGCAACGTCACAGGGCCCGCCTCCACGCAGTAGAAACTTGCTGTGAGGTAAAAATTCAAAAATCACACCAAAATGGCGGGCGGAGTGTGTCACAGTACGGCACGTTTCTGATTGGTCGCTCGCAGCAGGCGGCAACCAATCAGACACTGGACACTGTTGACGTCACTTATCTCCGGACATTAGCTCCGGACATTAGCTCCGGACATTATCTCCGCACATTAGCTCCGGACATTAGCTCCGGACATTAGCTCCGGACAAAGCCACGGAAGTTGGCACAAATTGCAGGAAGTAGTATTCTAGGCAATTAATCTCCGGACATTAGCTCCGGACATTAGCTCCGGACATTAGCTCCGGACATTAGCTCCGGACAAAGCCACGGAAGTTTTCACTAATTGCAGGAAGTAGTATTCTAGGCAATTATATATTAGATGTGGCAAAGAAGAGGTTAATAAACGGCAGTCTCTCAGTATAACAGTCAGTGAATAATAGGCAGTATATGGAGAAAACACCAAACAAAAGTTCAAAATTGGTGTGAAAATGTCACTGAACCACTTCACAACTAAATATATATAGTTTTGGTAAATGGTATTATCATTTTTTTGACGAAATTCGTCAGGAGCTTGAAGAGCAACGTCACTGGGCCCGCCTCCACGCAGTAGAAACTTGCTGTGAGGTAAAAATTCAAAAATCACACCAAAATGGCGGGCGGAGTGTGTCACAGTACGGCACGTTTCTGATTGGTCGCTCACAGCAGGCGGCAACCAATCAGACACTGGACACTGTTGACGTCACTTATCTCCGGACATTAGCTCCGGACATTAGCTCCGGACATTATCTCCGCACATTAGCTCCGGACATTAGCTCCGGACATTAGCTCCGGACATTAGCTCCGGACATTAGCTCCGGACAAAGCCACGGAAGTTGGCACAAATTGCAGGAAGTAGTATTCTAGGCAATTAATCTCCGGACATTAGCTCCGGACATTAGCTCCGGACATTAGCTCCGGACAAAGCCACGGAAGTTGGCACAAATTGCAGGAAGTAGTATTCTAGGCAATTATATATTAGATGTGGCAAAGAAGAGGTTAATAAACGGCAGTCTCTCAGTATAACAGTCAGTGAATAATAGGCAGTATATGGAGAAAACACCAAACAAAAGTTCAAAATTGGTGTGAAAATGTCACTGAACCACTTCACAACTAAATATATATAGTTTTGGTAAATGGTATTATCATTTTTTTGACGAAATTCGGCAGGAGCTTGAAGAGCAACGTCACTGGGCCCGCCTCCACACAGTAGAAACTTGCTGTGAGGTAAAAATTCAAAAATCACGCCAAAATGGCGGGCGGAGTGTGTCACAGTACGGCACGTTTCTGATTGGTCGCTCGCAGCAGGCGGCAACCAATCAGACACTGGACACTGTTGACGTCACTTATCTCCGGACATTAGCTCCGGACATTATCTCCGGACATTAGCTCCGGACATTAGCTCCGGACATTAGCTCCGGACAAAGCCACGGAAGTTGGCACAAATTGCAGGAAGTAGTATTCTAGGCAATTATATATTAGATATCTAGATAAAGGGGGTTACAGGCAGAGAAGTATCTGCCATTGGAACAGACTGGTGGTTAATGTGTTCCATTGATGTATAATAATGAACTGTTTGTGACGCGGTTTATGGGTCTAAATAAACCGGAATAGACTGTTTTTTGAGAAACCGTGACTGAGTGCTTTAATCCCGTTGCCAAGTGAGTGTCTCCCAACCCACTCAGGTAGTGAAATCTCACATACACAAGGAACGGTTTAAAAAATAAAGCCAATTCTCCACCTGCTGTTAATTTTTTTTATTCTGCCTCCTAAAGATCACAGTAAGGCTCAGCACACATTTAACCTGCGCTCTGTGCTAAACACTTACACCGTGATTTCCATGTAAATATCTGAAATACGTAATTGAAACAGAACCTCTGGCTGAAGATTCCATATAGTGAGGCAGTTGGAGGCACTATGGACGCCATAGGATCTGTGGTCTGGTGGTGTCCGTCTTTTAGGATTGCATAAAAGTGCCGTCAGCCACAGTTTTGTGCACTTCTGAAAAGGACACCGCTGAATAGAGGCCAGAAGGAGTCCAGAGTAAATCTGCTGCCTCATTATAGTGAATAGAGCGCCGGACAAATGTGATCCCAAACGTTATGTAAAATGTTCCCAATAAAAGCTTCAACTCAATCCACAAAAAAAGTCCCCACTCAAGTCTGTTATCTGTTAACAGAAATATAGGGGGCTTCCACATTACTGGTAGCACAAAGGCTCTAGAAAAGCTAAATGGCTCCTCACCCGCCAAAAGAAATTCAGTAAATTCTCTGCTCCCAAATCCAAATGCCCCCCCTCCCTTCTGAGCCCCACAGTGTACCTAAGTCACATATAGCATCCACATATTTGGCATTTCTTATGCGATGAGAGCTTGCCTAACTTATGGGTTCATGCCTCCAGAAGCACGGGCTGGGCATAATGTACTGGTGACTGCAACGTATGTACACTCGGCAATATTCATTGCTGCTTGTTTCTGGAAAATACCCATGGAGTCAAAATCATCACTACATCTGTAGATAAATTCCCCAAGGGGTATAGTTTCCCAAATAGGGTCACTTGAGGGGAGATTCTGCTCTTCTAGCAATTAGGGGCTCTGTATATGGAGTCCGCAAACTGTTCTAGGAAAATCTGCGCTCCAGGAGGCAAATAGCGCTCTGTCCCTCCCAAGTCTCTCCATATGGCTAAGTAGTACTGTACAGCCACACAGGGGTGGATTAAGGGTAGCCAGGGCCCCGGGCTGTTCACACACTGTGGGCCCCCCCCCCCCGGTCATGTGACGGGGGTCATGTGACGGGGGTCATGTGACGGGGGTCATTATATACCCGAACCAGATTATTCCAGAAAAATGGCCGGGCCCTACTCTACTGTAACCTATTAAAAATTTGTTAAAATCTGCAATACAATTTAGGTATATCTTGACCAATAATATCACATACAAGGAACAAATACCACCACACCATGTCAAGACCACATATTACCACTTGGTGACCAAATAGCACATACAAGGGACAAATACCCCAACACCATTTCCAGACCACATATTACCACCACATAGTGACTGAATACTACAATACTGATCAGTAATAAAAAAAACAAAACAATACTATCACCATAAGTGCCAGTATTCACAGGAGATCTGTACTTAGTATGCAGTGTCTGTGTAGAGGTAATACAGTGATCACTGGTGACATTGTACACAGGACCTCTGTATATAGTATACAGTGTATAGTGTCAGTGTATAGGTAACACTGACTCACCAGTGACGTCTCTAGGTGAAGTCCTTCATCTTTCATGCAGCACAGACCTCCATCATTTCTTCCAGCCAGGACTCGTTTCTGCAGGAAATAACACAGTTATCTCGAGCTCCGCTTGCAGAACATATTACTTAATTTTTCACAACTTCTACATTACACCACATGAAGACAAAAAGGCGATATAGTGTCACTCTGCACAGTAACAGGACCGCCCCCCCATTTAAAACAGTATACTCAAAAAATAAAATAAATACATCACTGCAGTAATAATATCCCTTAATTAGCCCCTATGGTAATAATATTCCCCACCCTGGCCCCATGTATCTCATTCCTCCCTCCAGCCATATGTTCTCCCATCCTGCACTCATGAGTATCCATCCTGCCCCATATGATCTCCCCATCCTGGCCCATCTGTCTCCATCGTATCCATCCTGCCCCATGATCCAATCCTGCCCCATGTCTTTCATTCTATCCCGTGTCTCCAATCATGCCCCGTGTCTACATTCTGCCTATGCCTCCAGTCCTGCCCCCAGTGTGTCCAGCAATCTGCCCCAGTGTGTCCAGCATATTACTCCCAGTGTGTCCAGCATATTACCACCAGTGTGTCCAGCAATCTGGCCCAGTGTCTCCAGCATTGCTTCAGTGTCTCCAGCAATCTGCCCCACTGTCTCCAGCAATCTGCCCCACTGTCTCCAGCAATCTGCCCCACTGTCTCCAGCAATCTGCCCCACTGTCTCCAGCAATCTGCCCCACTGTCTCCAGCATTGCCCCACTGTCCCCAGCATTGCCCCACTGTCCCCAGCATTGCCCCACTGTCTCCAGCATTGCCCCACTGTCTCCAGCATTGCCCCACTGTCTCCAGCAATCTGCCCCACTGTCTCCAGCAATCTGCCCCACTGTCTCCAGCATTGCCCCCAGTGTATCCTCCAATCTGCCCCAGTGTCTCCAGCATTGCCCCCAGTGTGTCCTCCAGCTTTGCCCCCCAGTGTGTCCTCCAGCAATCTGCCCCACTGTCTCCAGCATTGCCCCCCAGTGTATCCTCCAGCATTGCCCCCCAGTGTGTCCTCCAGTAATCTACCCCACTGTCTCCAGCATTGCCCCACTGTCTCCAGCATTGCCCCACTGTCTCCAGCATTGCCCCACTGTCCCCAGCATTGCCCCACTGTCCCCAGCATTGCCCCACTGTCTCCAGCATTGCCCCACTATCTCCAGCAATCTGCCCCACTGTCTCCAGCAATCTGCCCCACTGTCTCCAGCATTGCCCCCAGTGTGTCCTGCAGCAATCTGCCCCAGTGTCTCCAGCATTGCCCCCCAGTGTGTCCACCGTTTAACTGATCAAAAAACAAACAAACAGTCTCCTCACCTGTCCGCGCTCCAGGCGGCGAGCTCCCTTCAGCAGCGCACACTCGCCGGCGACTGACAATGACGTCAGACGCCGGCGACGTGTGCGCTGCGGCCGACTTCAGCTTCCAGCCTCCAATTGGCTGGCGGCTGTTGTTGTTAACTATTGACGTGTGGGCGCACGCCCGCAAGTCAATAGGAAACCGCCGCAGCGCCGGAAAGGGCCCGGTGAGCAGATGAGAAGGGGCCCAATGCGGGCCCCCTCTCTCTGCCCACCGGGTCCGGGGGCACATAAACGCCGCCCGGCGGGCATTCACAGACGATTATCAGAGGGTTAATCTGTGCGGTAGCCCAGGGCCCCCCCAGACCACTGGGCCCTGGGCTACCGCCCATATTGACCCTCTGATAATCCGCCCCTGCAGCCACATATGGGGTATAGCCATATTTAGTAGACATTGTGGGACAAATCTTGGTGCCATTTTTACCACTTCTTGTGTGAAAATGTAAAATCTGGGGCTAAAACAACATTTTGGTAGTAAAAGTGTACTTATTTTGTCTTCTGCACAATGGTATAAAATCCTGTGACACACCCATGGTGTCAATATGAGCACTGCACCCCTAGATGAATTCATTGAGAGGTGTAGTTTGTAAAATGGGGTCACTTATGAGGGGTTCTGCTGTTCTGGCACATCATGGGCTCCCCCAGTGGGTGATGGTGCCTGCAAACCATAAAAGTAAAATCTGGTGCTCCTTGCCTTCTGAGCTTTGCGCTGTGCCTGAAAAATATTTCCCCGTTACATGTAGGGTATTGGCGCACTCGGGAAAAAAATGGACCTTACTTTGTTGTAAAGAAAATTTCTATTAGCCCTTAGAAAAATTCAAAACTTGGGGCTAAAACAACATTTTAGTGGTAAAAATGTAATTTTTCTTCATTGCTCAGTGGTATAAAATGTTGTGAGGCACATGTGGTGTCAATATGATCACTGCACCCCTAGATGAATTCATTGGGGAGTGTAGTTTGTAAAATGAGTTCACATATTCGGTGTTTCTGTTGCTCTGGCACCTCAGGGGCTCTGCCAATATAACATGGCACCCTCAAACCATTCCAGCAAAATCTGAACTCCAGTATGGCGCCTCTTCCATTTTGAGCTTTGCACTGTGCCTCTAAAGTAGTATCCCCCACATATGGGGTATCAGTGTACTCAGGAGAAATTGCACAACAAAATGTATGGTGCAATTTCCCCTGTTACCCTTATGAAAATGCAAAGTTTGGGGCCAAAATAACATTTTTGTGATTAAAATTAGATTTTTTTTATTTTCAATGCTCAATGTTCTAATCTTCTGTTAAGCACCTGGGGGGGAGGGGGGGTCAAGGCACTCACCATGCATCTAAATACATTTATTGAGGTGTCACGTTTTCAAAATGGGGTCACTTCTACGGAGTTTTCACTGTCTAGGCACATCATTGACATTGACATGTCGTCCGCCAATTGTTCCAGCAAATTTTGCATATAAAAAGTCAAATGGCGCTTTTTCCCTTCCGAACTCTGCTGTGCACCCAAACAGTGGTTTTCTCCCTCATATGGGGTATCTGCATGCTCAGGAGAAATTACACAACACATTTTGTGGCCCATTTTTTTCTGTTGCTCTTGTCAAATTAAATAAATTTGTATCTGAAGTACATTTTTTGTGGAAAAAAAAGTTAAATGTTTTTTTTTTCCCACATTCCAAAAATTCCTGTGAAGCACCTGATGGGTTAATAAACTTCTTGAATGTAGTTTTGATCACCTTGAGGGGTGCAATTTTTAGAATGGTGTAACTTTTGGGTATTTTCTACCATATACACCCCTCAATATCACTTCAAAAATGGTTTTGTAAATTTAGTTGTAAAATGAAAAATTGCTGGTCAACTTTTAACCCTTATAACTACCTAAAAAAAAAAATTTGTTTCCAAAATTGTGCTGATGTAAAGTAGACATGTGGGAAATGTTACTTATTAAGTATTTTGCGTGACATATCCCTGTGATTTCAGGGCATGAAAATTCAAAGATGGAAAATTGCGAAATTTTCATTTTTTTCACAAATAAATGCAAGTCATGCCAAATAAATTTTATCACTATCATGTAGTTCAATATTGTCACGAAAAAATAGTTTCAGAATCACCAGGATCCGTTGAAGCGTTTCAGAGTTATTACCTCATAAATTGACAGTGGTCAGAATTGTAAAAATTGGCCTGGTCATTAACGTGCAAACCACCTTCGAGGGTAAAGGGATTAATATATACATGGGCAATAATTTGAAAAACACATACGGTATACTGCTTCCTGGTAGGAAGTTAAAGGGGTTATCTGCCCTTAGGAACAATTTAAATAATTTTTGCAATTGGATTCCTTAAAAATGTTGCACCATTTTGCCTCTGTGTTGTGCTGTCCATGCAGAATGAGTTAAATGAGAAATCATCAGTCATCCTGCTATGACAGGCTGATGGGGAATTTGTAAGGCTGGGAATTTGAAGCTTTGGTCAGCAGCCAGCCCTCCCATATACAGGAGCTCTCGTTCGGACGAGCGTTCCTGAGTGCGCTATGAGAAAGAGGCTAACTGACACATTGTGCAACAACTTATCGCCGGGAGAACAATGTGATGATCAGTCTAAAATCAGACATGCATGATCAAAATGTATTCTGGCCATCAGTTGGCCTGTGCCACCATATACATTGGACTGTCAGCCAAACCCATTGATATTAGCGGGTGCCGCCAACAGTAGCCTAATGTGCATGAGGGCCTTAAAGAGGTTGTCCCACGAGCAAAGTACATTTTAATGAATAGAAGAAAGAAAAAAAATATATATATAAAACTGGTATTGCTGTAATCCTACTGACCCAGCAAACAAATGGGTATTATCACTTTTACTGCATGGGCAACGGTGAAAAAAATAAAAACAACTGAATTGCTGGTTTTTGTTCATTCTGTCTTTGACAAATCTGAATAAAAACAGATAAAAAGAAAAATTATGTGCCCCAAAAAATCTGCAACTCAAAAATAAGCCCTCATACAGCTTTGTTCACCAAATAATAATAAAAATAATAAAGCTACAGCTCTCATAATATGGTAGCAAAACTACTTTTTATTTTTTAAAAAAAGCATTTTTACTGTGTGATGGCAGCAAAACCTAAAAAAAAACATATAAATCTGGTATCACTGTAATCGCACCGATCAGTAGAATAAATCTGCCTTATCACATATATCGCACGGTGAACAGTGCAAAAAATAATTACTATTCCTGTATTACTGTCTAGTTGTTTATTCTGCCTCCCAAAAATCGCAATAAGGCTTGGTTCACATTTTTCCTGTGCTCTCCTCTGAGCACTTACATCGGGGTTTCCTTGCACATTCCCCGAAACTGCGATTCAGACAAAACACCCGACGGAACCACTCACTTATGAGGCAGATTGAGTCACTTTGGACTGGACTGTGTTTCAGCGTCCCATATGTGTTTCAGCGTCCCATCATTTTAGATGTCTTTTTACTTCACAAGTGTGGACGAACATAGATCTGTGCACTCCTAAAAAGATGGAAACCACCGAAACAGATGCCAAATGGAGGCCAAAATAAAATGTCTCCTTCTGCCTCAATATGGTGGGAGGTTCCGTCGCGGGTTTCATCTGAATCACATTTTTGTGGGATTTACAATGAAACCCCGAGGTAAGTGCTCAGAATAGAACACAAGAGAGCACTTAACAATTTAGCGGTGCATGTCTCCAGAAACACAAGCTGGGCACAATGTATGGGGGTTCTTCAGTATATGGAGGCTCTACACTTTATGAAGCGCAATGTCTGGGCACTAAACTGTCAGATTAGCAATTCTCCAGAATAAAGCATAGTGTGGATATTAAGAAATAGTCACCGCAGTCGTAGATGAATTAATTGAGAGGTGCAAATTGATAGGTGTAATTCCTACAATGGGGTCAGTTTTTGTTTTTTTTAATCATTTTTTATCATGCAAATTATCATCAGATGGACACGGGAGATTCCTCATCAAACACTATATATCCTGCTGCTCTGCCTGCATTTTCTACTATGCCACAAGTGTGGGCTCAAAAATATATGTTGGCCTCACTTCACAACAACTACATTTGAGAGTACATGAGCACATACATGACATAGCGAATGCACAGAAGGTAGACGACATTGCAACCTTAAAAATGTTGCCAAGACATTTCATGCTACATCACAATCGTTAACCAAAAAGTTTGCAAGTGCGTGGAATCGACTGTGTCTATGGTGAAATTCGGTGAGGTGATCTTAAACATTCCTTGGCACAACTTGAATGCCAATGGATCGTGGATTTAGATACCATGACCCCCAAAGGCCTAAATGAAAAATTACGTTTTCTTCCATTCCTCTAGGAGCAATATTAGAGATTAATTGACCATTAATTCCTGACACCTTTTTGCTTCAGATTTTAATTTATATGTCTTATCTGTTTTTAGTCACATTGATGAAAATATCTGTCTTTTTTCAATTTGAACAAGTGCCTGCGGCCAGAAGGACTCTCCGTTTTCTGGATGAACAGCTTGTCTTATCTTTATATTATTTTATTTGTATTTTACATTGCATTTTGTTCCATGTGCATTTTTCAATTTCACCTCAACACTCATCCTTTCCCCCATCGATGTCATTCTCTTGGCTCTTTTTCTTGCCCTCCCCTTTTCTTATCCCCCCTCCCTTGTTTTATGTATAGGTTTGTCACACTTATAATAATTATTAATATAAGTATTTATATTAACTACTATATAACCACGTGTATAACCTGTATTCTATTTAATTACTGCCATTCAAACTTCATTTATCACCATTGCGTATCCAAAACTTTCACAATTCACTTTCATTTTCATTTTTAGATTATGGGTAAGTGTAACGTACTTGATGATAGTAATTCAGGCAAAGGTATGCATGCATATCTGATGCCTCTTTTCCACATGCAAGGTTTATAACAATAGCAATACCTCTCAGCACAAGCACTTATGTCTATTGCAAATATGGTTCTGCCTACTAGAGTGGCTGAACTTTATCCCCTTAGTGACAGAGCCAATTTGGTACTTAATGACCGAGCCAATTTTTACAATTCTGACCACTGTCATTTTATGAGGTTTTAACTCTGGAACACTTTAACAGATCCCTCTGATTCAGAGTTCGTTTTTTCGTGACATATTGTACTTCATGTTAGTGGTAACATTTCTTCGATATTACTTGCGATTATTTATGGGGAAAAAACGGAAATATGGCAAAAAATTATAATATTTAGCAATTTTCAAACTTTGTATTTTTATGCCCTTAAATCAGAGAGATATGTCCCCAAAAATAGTTAATGAATAACATTTCCCACATGTCTACTTTACATCAGCAACATTTTGGATTTTTTTTTTTGTTAGGGAGTTATAAGGGTTAAAAGTTGACCAGCAATTTCTCATTTTTACAACACCATTTTTCTTTAGGGACCACATCACATTTGAAGTCATTTTGAGGGGTCTATATGATAGAAAATAACGAAGTGTGACACCATTCTAAAAACTGCACCCCTCAAGGTGCTCAAAACCACAGTCAAGAAGTTTATTAACCCTTTACGTGCTTCACAGGAACTGAAACAATGTGGAAGGAAAAAATGAACATTTAACTTTTTTTTTTGCAAACATTTTACTTCAGAACCATTTTTTTTTTATTTTCACAAGTGTAAAATCAAAAATTTTAACGATAAATTTTGTTGTGCAATTTCTCCAGAATACGCCAATACCCCATATGTGGGGGTAAACCACTGTTTGGGCACACTGCAGAGCTTGGAAGTCAAGGAGCGCCGTTTGACTTTTTCAATGCAGAATTGGCTGGAATTGAGATCGGACGCCATGTCGCGTTAGGAGAGCCCCTGATGTGCCTAAACAGTAGAAATCCCCCACAAGTGACCCCATTTTGGAAACTAGACCCCTTAAGGAACTTATCTAGATGTGTGGTGAGCACTTTTAAAGTGCTTCACAGAAATTTATTAAGTAGAGCTGTGAAAATAAAAAAATCCTTTTTTTACCTCAAAAATGATTTTTTAGCCTGCAATTTTGTATTTTCTCAAGGCTAACAGGAGACATTGGACCCCAAAATCTGTCGACCAGTTTGTCCTGAGTACGCTGATACCCCATATGTGGGCTGGGGGGCACTGTTTGGGCACCCATCGGGGCTCGGAAGGAAAGGAGCACCGCTTGGAATGCAGATTTTGATGGGATGGTTGCGGGCATCATGTTGCATTTGCAGAGCTCCTGATGTACCTAAACAGTAGAAACCCCACAACAAGTGACCGCATTTTGGAAACTAGACCGCCCCAAAGAGCTTATCTAGATGTGTGGTGAGCACTATGAATCCCCAACTGCTTCACAGAAGTTTATAATGCAGAGCCATGAAAATAAAAAAATCATATTTTTTCCACAAAAATGATCTTTTCACCCCCAAATTTTTACTTTCACAAGGGTAACAGGAGAAATTGGACCCCAAAATTTATTGTGCAATTTATGATGAGTAGTCTGATATGCCATATGTGGGGGGACCACTGTTTGGGCGCATGGCAGAGCTCGGAAGGGAAGGAGAGCCGTTTTGGAATGCAGACTTTGATAGAAATGTCTGCGGGCGTTATGTTGCGTTTGCAGAGCCCCTGATGTACCTAAACAGTAGTAACCCCCACAAGTGACCCCATTTTGGAAACTAGACACCCCAAGGAACTTATCTAGATGTGTGGTGAGAACTTTGAATGCCCAAGTGCTTCACAGAAGTTTATAATGCAGTCGTGAAAATAAAAAATATTTTTTTTCCACAAAAAAGATTTTTTAGCCTCCAATTTTTTATTTTCACAGGGGTAACAGGAGAAATTGGACCCCAAAAGTTGTTGTCCAATTTATCCCGAGTACGCTGATGCCCTATATGTGGGGGTAAACCACTGTTTGGGCACACGACAGAGCTCAGAAGGGAGGGAGCACCATTTGACTTTTTGAGTGCAAAATTGGCTGTCGTGTTTAGAGACCCCTTGATGTATCTAAACAGTGGAAACCCCCCAATTCTAACTCCAACCCTAACCCCAACACAACCCTAACCCTAATCCCAACCCGATCCATAATCCTAATCACAACCCTAATGATAATCACAACCCTAACCCCAAAACAACCCTAATCTCAACCCTAATCAAAACCCTAAATCCAACACACCCCTAATCCTAATCTCAACCCTAACCTCAAACCTAACCCTAATCCCAATACACCCCTAACCCTAATCCCAAACGTAACCCTAATGCCAACCCTAACCCTAATACCAACCCTAATCCAAACCCTAATCCCAACTCTAACCCTAACTTTAGCCGCAACCCTAGCCCTAACTTTAGCCCCAACCCTAGCCCTAACTTTAGCCCCACCCCTAACCCTAGCCCTAAATTTAGCCCCAACCCTAGCCCTAAGGCTACTTTCACACTTGTGTCGTGTGGCATCCATCGCAATCCGTCGTTTTGGACAAAAAAACGGATCCTGCAAATGTGCCTGCAGGATGCGTTTTTTGCCCATAGACTTGTATTGCCGATGGATCGCAACAGATGGCCACACGTCGCGTCCATCGTGCACTGGATCCGTTGTGTTTTGGCGGACCATCGTCACAAAAAACATTCAATGTAACTTTTTGTATGTCGCGTCCGCCATTTCTGACTGCACATGCGTGGCCGTAACTCCGCCCCCTCCTCCCCAGGACATAGCCCACGTTGTGCACAATTTTCACAACGTGCGTCGGTACGTCGAGTCGAAGCATTGCGACGGCCCCGTACCGACGCAAGTGTGAAAGAAGCCTAACCCTAGCCCTAACCCTAAATTTAGCCCCAACTCCTCTAGCTGCCAGCTGGCAGATCATGGCGGGCGCACTGTGCATGCACCCACCATTTTCTTACCGGATGAAGAAGCCGGCGGGCAGGAGGGGACGCAGGAGGACCCAGGGACACCAGGAAGTATAACAGGGTCCCCGAATCCCCCTATTTCTGTCCTCTGATGTGCGGTCATATCAGAGGACAGAGAATGACACAAAGCTTCTTTTTTTTTTTTTCCGGCCGCCTGTAAACAGTTTTTGTTTTTTTTAATCATTTTTTATCATGCAAATTATCATGAGATGGACACGGGAGATTCCTCATCAAACACTATATATCCTGCTGCTCTGCCTGCGTTGTCTACTATGCCACAAGTGTGGGCTCAAAAATATATGTTGGCCTCACTTCACAACAACTACATTTCAGAGTACGTGAGCACATACATGACATAGCGAATGCACAGAAGGTAGACGACATTGCAACCTTAAAAATGTTGCCAAGACATTTCATGCTACATCATAATCGTAAATTATGCGGTTGTTTCACCTATTAACCCTTGTATATCTGAAAAATTTGCAGCAAATGCAAAAATTAAATTTTTCCTATCGCCACGACAGCACCCCTACGAGAGAGGGGATCCGCCCACCATCTGGACAGGAACCTACAGGTTTTAAAGGGGCGGTCCCCCTCACCACTCCAGTTTGGGTTCCTGTCCTAGATGGGAACACAGGAGCTAAAGCATGAAGGTTCCTACCCGGGTCCTCAGCCTCTGCGCGGTGTCTGTGGGAACGGCAGAGATGGGGTCGCTGGAAGCAGCGTCGGGGGTGTCCTGCTTGCAGATCCCCCTCGTCTGCCCATATGGAGCGCGTCCCAGGAGTCAGGCAGTGCCGTCCTGGTTCGCAGATTTAAGCGCGGGTTCAGCGTTCTCACCGGCGCTGGTGAACCCGGAAGTAGTTGTTACACTTCCAGGGTAAGCCGGGAGAGGAAGTGCGGCTGCGACTATGAAAGAGTGGCGGCTATGGAATGTGCTGTGCGGCAAGATGTCCTCAGTAGGGGACACAGAGCACCCTCAGGTGGAGGTGCTGGAGCAGCGCAGCAAGAGCGGTAGCGGCCGCTCAAGGAGTAGCAGCGGAGTGGTACGGGGGCAGCAGCATACGAGCGCCCCAGCGTCACATGCGGATTCATCTCCTCCAAAACCGGTATTCATGGGATCAGCCTTTGGTGAGTGTTAAAAAAACACCCGGTGCTGATATGGTCCGTTATTTTGTGCTTTGTTTTAGGTTAAAAAGACATCAAAATCTAAACATAAGCAGTGTGCATTATGCACAGTTCCAATGCCTGATTGCTATAATAAAAGGCTTTGCCAGGCTTGCATTTGTCGGACCTTAGAGGAAGAGGCTCCCCTTCGTTCATCAGACCTCAGGGCGGTCATCAGGGAGGAAATAAGTTATTCCCTTAGAGGCGGTCGCCATGAAAGATCAGTCAGGGACGTATCTCCTGGATCTAGCCCGTCCTTGCAAGAGGGTGAATGTTCTCGCTCCTCATCGCCATCCTCCTCGGATGAAGAGGGAAGGCCATGTTTTTCAGTTGAGAATATGGATGTATTAGTCAAAGGGGTCCGAGCAACCATGGGGGTTGCAGAGAACAGAGAACCAAGATCTGCGCAAGATATAATATTTGCAGGCTTGTGTCAGAAAAGTTGTAAGTCATTCCCGGTACTAGAAACAGTTAAAAACCTTATTAAACGGGAATGGGATAAGCAGGACAAAGGATTTTTGTCGTCATCTGCAAAGAGAAGGTATCCCTTTGACGATAACGACTTAGCGAAATGGATGAAAGTCCCTAAAGTGGACGCGGCCGTGGCTTCTACATCTAAGGCAGGTACTTTGCCCCTGGAGGATGTAGGTCTTCTGAAGGATCCGTCAGATAGAAAGGCGGATATGTTTTTGAAAAAGGTGTGGGAGTCATCATCTGGAGCATTCAAACCTGCAATCTCTAGTACTTGCACGGCTAGATCTGTTATGGTCTGCATAACCCAGCTGGAAGAACAGCTAAAATCCAAAGTGCCTAGAGACAAGATACTAAACTCCCTATCTCAGATACGTGAGGGTGTGGCGTATTTGGCAGATGCATCAGTGGATTCTCTGAAACTTGCAGCCAGATCTGCGGGACTCTCGAATGTTGCTCGCCGAGCACTATGGCTTAAGACCTGGAAAGGGGATGCTCAGGCAAGAGCTAAACTATGTACTATTCAGTGTAGGGGAATACCTTCAGGAGACGCTTCCCATATCGAAGACCTTACAAAAACCTAGATTGGGAGTCGACGGAGCCGAAGAAGAAAGGTTCAGACTTTAATACCTCATCATCTTCTTCAAGATCTTCAGATCTCCCAGTAGGGGGCAGATTAAAACATTTCTATACTCAGTGACCCAGAATAACTTCCAGAAATTGGGTTCTGGGTATAGTTAGGTCAGGATTAAAATTAGAATTCCGGGAAAGGCCTTCTGATTTTTATATTTTGACTGCCCCTGATTCCTTAGACCAACAAAAGGCCCTGGAAAAAGAGGTTCAGATGTTAAGACAAAAGGAGGTTATTGTAGAGGTTCCAAAAGATCAGCAGGGGGAAGGGTTCTATTCCCCTTTATTTTTAATCTCCAAACCAGATGGATCCTTTCGAACCATCATAAATTTACGGAGGCTGAACAAGTATCTACAATACCATGCCTTTAAGATGGAATCAATTAAAACGGCGACTAAACTTCTTTTTCCCAGATGTTATATGACAGTCCTGGATTTAAAAGATGTGTATTACCATCTGCCCAATCACAAGGATCATCAACAATTCCTCAGAATGGCGGTGCGCTTAAACGATCAGGTCAGACACTTTCAGTTTACTGCAATGCCATTTGGTCTATCTATGGCACCGAGGGTGTTTACTAAGGGTACCGTCACACTATACCATTTCTATCGCTACGACGGTACGATTCGTGACGTTCCAGCGATATCGTTACGATATCGCTGTGTCTGACACGCAGCAGCGATCAGGGATCCTGCTGAGAATCGTACGTCGTAGCAGATCGTTTAGAACTTTCTTTCATCGCTGGATCTCCCGCTGTCATCGCTAGATCGGTGTGTGTGACACCGATCTAGCGATCTAGCGATGCGATCCAGCGATGCGTTCGCTTGTAACCAGGGTAAACATCGGGTAACTAAGCGCAGGACCGCGCTTAGTTACCCGATGTTTACCCTGGTTACAAGCGTTAAACTAAAAAAAAACAAACAGCACATACTTACATTCTGGTGTCCGTCACGTCCCTTGCCGTCTCTGCTTCCCGCACTGTGACTGCCGGCCGTAAAGTGAAAGCAGAGCACAGCGGCTGTGCTTTCACTTTCACTTTACGGCCGGCAGTCACTGAGTGCGGGAAGCAGACGGCAAGGGACGTGACGGACACCAGATGTAAGTATGTGCTGTTTGTTTTTTTTTAGTTTAACGCTTGTAACCAGGGTAAACATCGGGTTACTAAGCGCGGTCCTGCGCTTAGTTACCCGATGTTTTCCCTGGTTACCCAGGGACCTCGGCATCGTTGGTCGCTGGAGAGCTGTCTGTGTGACAGCTCCCCAGCGACCACACTACGATTTACCTACGATCACGGCCAGGTCATATCGCTGGTCGTGATCGTAGGTAAATCGTATAGTGTGACGGTACCCTAAGATCATTGCGGAAGTGATGGCCTATGTCAGAGAACAAGATACATTAGTTATACCCTACTTGGATGACTTCCTAGTAGTGGGAAGTTCGTTTTTTCAGTGTAAAAGTCACCTAAAACATATAATATCTTCCTTACAGCACTTGGGTTGGCTGGTCAATCTGGAAAAATCAAAATTAGAACCATCAACGACTCAGACTTTCCTGGGTATTCTGCTAAATTCGGAAAATCAACTATGTTTCCTTCCAGAAGAAAAGAAGCAGAGGATTGTGCACAAAGTCAGTACTGTGATAAAAAAAAACAGATCTAACCTTGAGAGACGCAATGTCCCTTTTGGGATCCTTAACATCTTGCATATCGGCCGTCCAGTGGGCTCAATTCCACACTCTAGTATTGCAGGCCCAAGTCCTGGATGCAGAAAGGAGTCTTCAGGGTCACCTAGGCGGAAGACTCAGGCTATCCACCACCACTCTGGGCAGTCTGAGATGGTGGCTAAATATGGAACATTTGGCAAAAGGGGTACACTGGGGTATAGTACCAGACAACATGGTTACAACCGATGCCAGTCCAATAGGATGGGGAGCTCACATAGGAGATGTTTGGACTCAAGGACAATGGTCTCTCTTAGAGGCCCAAGAGTCCTCGAATTGGAAGGAGCTTACGGCAGTAAAAAATGCCCTACTCAGGTGGCTACCATCTCTGCGGGATTCACATGTAAGGGTCCAGTCAGACAATACAACAGTAGTAGCATATCTCAACCATCAAGGAGGGACAAGGTCAAGGTCTCTAATGAACACGGCATCAGGGCCCACTCCACTCGAGCCATGGCCTCATCCTGGGCGGAGAGAGCGGACGTCTCCATAGACGTAATATGTAAGGTGGCAACGTGGTCATCTTCTTCCACCTTTTATAGACATTACTGTCTTGATCTATCATCTAAGGCCACACAGTTTTAAGCGTGCCCTAAAAACTCATTTGTTCAGATTGGCCTACCGCCTCAACACATTAACCTAATGATCCCGGTGTGGCCTATCATAAAAAAAAAGAAGTTCCTCGTATCATGTTCTTAGTGCTGTAGTCCCTCCCAGGTGATTGATCTTTGAAAGTCTCTCGTAGGGGTGCTGTCGTGGCGATAGGAAAACCGGTTTTTACTTACCGGTAATAGGATTTTACAGAGTCCACGACAGCACCCACACATTCCCTCCCCCCCCCCCCTGTAGTTAATCACTGGTTTTCTGCACTCATTTGGAAGGTGTGTCTTTAATTATCACTCTTTAGAAGGTGATGGTATTTAGCAATGTTTAAGAATATATGATTGTGTACTAACTCAACGGCGGTGTCCCTTATACTCTGAAACACACACTGGAGTGGTGAGGGGGACCGCCCCTTTAAATCCTGTAGGTTCCTGTCCAGATGGTGGGTGGATCCCCTCTCTCGTAGGGGTGCTGTCGTGGACTCTGTAAAATCCTATTACCGGTAAGTAAAAACCGGTTTTACAACTAAAATATCATATTTCCTTATCTCAATGTTATAAAATTCTGTGAGGCACCTATGAGTTCAAAATACTCACTACACTCCAAGATGAATTCCTTAGGCAGTGAAGTTTCCAATATGGGGTCACCTGGATGTTTCTGCTGTTCTGGCACCTCAGGGGCTCAGCTAATGGAGCCCAAAATCTATTAAAATGAAAACTGCATTATAAAAGCCAAGTAGCGCTCCCTCCCATACAATCTCTGCTATGTACTCCAACAGTAGAGTTCAACCACATATGGGGTACTGCCACATTTGGGAGAAATTGCATACAAAATTATGGGGTCCAATTTACCCCATTACCCCAAGTATAAATGATAAATTTGTTGCTAAACAGTATTTTAGTGGAAATATTTTTATGTTCTCACATCGAAATGTTATAAAGTTTTGTGAATCACCTGTAGGTTAAAATGCAGTACACCCCTAAAATGTGGACACTTGTGTGGGGGGTTTCACACATCAGGGGCTCTCCAAATGCATTATGGCATAAGGAAATATGAGAAATTTCGTAACAAATTATGGGGTCCATTTTCACCTATTATCCATTTTGAAAATTACAAATTTGGGTCTAAAACAACATTTTCGAGAAAAAAATGAAAATTTTCATATAATGACCTAATGTTACTGCACAGAATGATATCTGTGGGTTCAAAATGCTCACCATCCTCCTTGATAAAATCATTGAGGGGTGTAGTTTCCAAAATGGGGTCACTTGTGGGGGGTATCCACAGTTTAGGCACATCAGCGGCTCTCCAAATTCGACATGATGTCCGCAGACCATTTCATCAAAGACTGCGTTCCAAAACAGCGCTCCTTCCTTTCCGATTTCTGCTGTGTGCCCAAACTGCAGTTTTCCCCCACATATAGGGAATCGGCATACTCAGGAGAAATTGCACAACAAAGTTGTGGGTCAATTTTATGTTGTTACCCTTGTGAAAATTTTAAAAAATGGGGCTAAATTATCATTTTTGTGAAAAATAAATAAAATGTTAATTTGCTTCCTTCCGCATTGCTTTAGTTCCTGTGAAGCATCTGAAGGATTAATAAACTTATTGATTGTAGTTTTCAGGACTTTGAGAGGTACAGTTTTTAGAATGGTGTCACTTTTAGCTATATTCTGTCATATAGGCCCCCAAAGTCACCTCAAATGTGATGTGGTCCCTAAAAAATGGTTTTGTAAATTTTGTTGGATAAATGAGAAATCGCTGGTCAACTGTTAACCCTTCTAACTTCCCAACATAAAAATGTTTAAAAAATGATGCAGATGTAAAGTAGAAACGTGGGAAATGTTAATTGTTTTATGTGACATAACTCCAAAATTTTCACCAAATTTCCAATATTTTCACAAATAAATGCAAGTCATATCGAACACATTTTACTACTATCATGAAGTACAATATGTCACACAAAAAATTCTCAGAATCAGTAGTCAAATTTAAAAAAAAATTGGCTGGATTATTAAGGTCAAAATTGCCACAAAGCGGTTAAAATCCAGGCTTTTTTTCATGTCCAGTGTTCGTATGACTTGTGTGCATAGCAATTTTAACCAACGTCACAGTTCTATTTATACTATGTTCACTACAGTCAATACAACTTTTCATGTATATTCCTACAATCAGCTAGAAATACCATAATTGAAAATCAGATTTTATTTAAAAAAAAAATCACTTCTTCCATGAGATCAAACCCTTTCATTATCGCTGTAGCCGAGCAGTAATTATTGACAATATGGCAGAAAATCTGGTCTAGACAAGAAAAAAATCATTATATGTCATTTTATGCAGACAGTGCTAATGTTCTTAGGAAGAGGGGAGATGTCTGCATTCTATCATGTATCCTAGGTATTTATTTACTTTTAAGACAATTGTGAACATAGAGATATTGCATCTTCTCAACCGAAGAACAGTGAAGAAGAAAAATACATTTTAGCTGTATAGGGTAGTATAGTGCCCTCCATTTTAGTACTTTAATACGAAAAGCAGCCCATGTACCTCGTAGAGAGAGACAGCAGTGGCTCTTAAGATTAGGCAAAGGCGCAACAATTGCTTGCACTTTGGCAAAACTTCATCATGGTGATTCGGGTACATTATTTTTGCGAATAGATTACGAACTCATTACAATAAATGTTTTTTCACATGTCCTTTTTCTTTTCATGGACCAAATGGACCATGGACCATCAAAAAAAACAACTAAAGAAAACAGAGACATGTCCTACTTTGATGTGTGCCAAGCTTACCAATGCAAGTTAATGGCCACATGAGTAAAAAATAAAAAGCCCATCGATGTCATGTGCTGTCTGTATTTTACTGCTCCAATGGATAGGAAAAAGTAGGGATTTTATTTTTATTTTTCCATCCTAAAAAATGGATGCAACAATGATTGTAAAAATTAACAGACAAACCAAAAAATGGGTCCACCACTTTGAAAAGAAAACTAGAACGCTTTTGCTCATATGATGAAGAAAGTCCTGATGTGTGAAACCGGCCTTAATCTCCTGTCGCACTTTATCTACCTTATTTTTATAAACTTTTTATTTTTATTTATTTTTTCTTCCAAAGGGGGAAGAGTAAGAACTGTACAGAATAAGCACAATTATACTGTAAGTGCTCTAAAATTCTGGTAAGGAAAATGTAAAGTTGTCAGGACTGTGCCAAGCTCTTTCTGCAACATAGGAGGGACAGGTCCATGTGTTCTCAAGTTTCTAAATTGACTATAGAGTAAAGAAATTTTATTTTTAGGTGCTAAAGAATTAAAAATTCTAACTGTTGTAGGGAGGATTGTTGGTGGGACAATAATGTAATGTATTTTTATATCTCTAATATTTCCCTTTGAGAAATCGGACCGCCCCTAGGTGAGTATAATCTAACCTCTTTTTCTCCTCTTTCAGGTTACATCTGGGGCTTATCTACAGCATTTCAGAATGCTGTAGATAAGCCCCTGATGGTGGTGGCCAAAGCTTATATACGAAAAAGTAGGTGATAGATTCCCTTCAATGTGCGCTTAGACTGGAGTCTCAATCACTTCTTGTAAATGTTCTGTCGAGAGACGCAGTTGAGACGCTAGTCGGTACGTGATCGCAAAAAATGCAAATCACATGCCTGCAGTGACGACTGCTGGAGTAGGCAAGCAAAGCTGATTCTTAAGGCCGGTTTCACACGTCAGTGGCTCCGGTACGTGAGGTGACAGTTTCCTCACGTATCGGAGACACTGACTCACGTAGACACATTAAAATCAATGTGTCTCTGCACATGTCAGCGTGTTTTCACGGACCGTGTGTCCGTTTGAAAAACACGGAGACATGTCAGTGTTCGTGGGAGCGCACGTATTACACAGACCCATTAAAGTCAATGGGTCCGTGTAAAACACGTACCGCACACGGATGGTGTCCGTGTGCAGTCCGTGTGCCGTGCAGGAGACAGCGCTACAGTAAGCGCTGTCCCCCCAGCGTGGTGCTGAAGCCGCCATTCATTTCTTCTCTCCAGCAGAGTTCGCTGGAGAGAAGATATGAAAAATCTTTTTTTTTTTTGTTGTTTAAAAAAAAATACTTACCCGGCTCCCTCGCTGCTTCCTCTCCTCGCCGCAGCTTCTCCTGTATGAGCGGTCACGTGGTGCCGCCCATTACAGTGATGAATATGCGGCTCCACCTCCCATGAAGGCATCAAAACTGTGAATTAACACATGTGGAATTATATACTTAACAAAAAAGTGTGAAACAACTGAAAATATGTCTTATTTTCTAGGTTCTTCAAAGTAGCCACCTCTTGCTTCGATGACTGCTTTGCACACACTTGGCGTTCTCTTGATGAGCTTCAAGAGGTAGTCACTGGAAATAGTCTTCCAACAATCTTGAAGTTCCCAGAGATGCTTAGCACTTGTTGGCCCTTTTGCCTTCACTCTGGGGTCCAGCTCATCCCAAACCATCTCTATTGGGTTCAGGTCTGGTGAGTGTGGAGACCAAGTCATCTGGCGTAGCACCCCATCTCTCTCCTTCTTGGTCAAATAGCCCTTAAACAGCCTGGAGTTGTGTTTGGGGTCATTGTCCTGGTGAAAAATAAATGATGGTCCAACTAAACGCAAACTGGATGGAATAGCATGCCGCTGCAAGATGCTGTGGTAGCCATTCTGGTTCAGTATGCCTTCAATTTTGAAAAAATCCCCAACAGTGTCACCAGCAAAGCACCCCCACATCATCACACATCCTCCTCCATGCTTCATGGTGGGAACCAGGCATGTAGAGGCCATCCGTTCACCTTTTCTATGTCACACAAAGACACGGTGGTTGGAACCAAAGATCTCAAATTTGGACTCATCAGACCAAAGCACAGATTTCCACTGGTCTAATGTCCATTCCTTGTGTTCTTTAGCCCAAACAAGTCTCTTCTGCTTGTTGCCTGTCCTTAGCAGTGGTTTCCTAGCAGCTATTTTACCATGATCGCCTGCTGCACAAAGTCTCCTTTTAACAGTTGTTGTAGAGATGTGTCTGCTGCTAGAACTCTGTGTGGCATTGACCTGGTCTCTAATCTGAGCTGCTGTTAACCTGCGATTTCTGAGTCTGGTGACTCGGATAAGCTTATCCTCAGAAGCAGAGGTGACTCTTGGTCTTCCTTTCCTGAGACGGTCTTCATGTGAACCAGTTTCTTTGTAGCGCTTGATGGTTTTTGCAACTGCACTTGGGGACACTTTCAAAGTTTTCCCAACTTTTGGGACTGACTGACCTTAATTTCTTAAAGTAATAATGGCCACTCGTTTTTGTCTACTTAGCTGCTTTTTTCTTGCCATAATACAAATTCTAACAGTCTATTCAGTAGGACTATCAGCTGTGTATCCACCAGACTTCTGCACAACACAACTGATGGTCCCAACTCCATTTATAAGGCAAGAAATCCCACTTATTAAACCTGGCAGGGCACAACTGTGAAGTGAAAACCATTTCCGGTGACTACCTCCTGAAGCTCATCAAGAGAATGCCAAGAGTGCAAAGCAGTCATCAAAGCAAAAGGTGGGTACTTTGAAGAACATAGAATATAAGATATAATTTCAGTTGTTTCACACTTTTTTGTTAAGTATATAATTCCACATGTGTTAATTCATAGTTTTGATGCCTTCAGTGTGAATTTACAGTTTTTATAGTCATGAAAATACAGAAAAATCTTTAAATGAGGTGTGTCCAAACTTTTGGTCTGTACTATACATGTGTGTGTGTATATATATATATATATCAGGATGAGGGATATTGGTACAGAATTGGGGGGCATTACCCGTATAACAGTGTCAGCAGCAGATCCACATCCCCATAAAAGTGTGTCATGACCACATTTTTGGCTTCAATTTTTCTTTTCTTCCTTTAAAACCTAGGTGTGTCTTATGGACTGATGCGTCTTACAGTCCAAAAAATATGGTAGCTAAAATAATTTAATATCCCTTTAACTGTTCCCTGCTCTGTTGTCTGGAAGAAAAACTGAGCATGTCTCACTTTTTATTCACATTTTTCCTTATCAAATCTTTTCCATCAATCCTTCAATTTCCATTTCATGTGGGCACTGAATTGATGATCCTACTAGAACCTGGGGGGTTCCAGACCCGACCTCTACAAAAGAGGTAAGTATAAAAAGTGAGTATGTACCTTTCTCTATCCTGTCCAACAACTGCATCAGATTCAGGCTATGTTCACACATAGCGTCCTGTCCCTGCGGGTTTTCCCGCAGCAGATTTGATAAATCTGCAGGGCAAACCCGCTGCAGTTAGCCCTGCAGATTTATCGCGGTTTGTCCTGCGGGTTCCGCTGCGGGATTTTACCCCTACTATTGATGCTGCATATGCAGCAATATGCAGCATCAATAGTAATGTTAAAAATAATAAAATCATGATATACTCACCCTCTGACGTCCCGATCTCCTCGGCGCTGCAGGCGGTGGTCCGGTTCCAAAGATGCTGTGCGAGAAGGACCTTCGTGACGTTACGGTCATGTGACCGCGACGTCACCGCAGGTCCTGCTCGCACAGCAACCCAGACCGGACGGCCGCGTGCAGCGCTGAGACTTCAGAGGTGAGTATAACATTATTTTTTATTTTAATTCTTTTTTTTACCACAAATATGGTTCCCGGGGCCTGGAGGAGTGTCTCCTCTCCTCCACCCCGGGTACCACCCGCACATTATCCGCTTACTTCCCGCATGGTGTGCACAGCCCCATGCGGGAAGTAAGCGGATCAATGCATTCCTATGGGTGCAGAATCGCTGCGATTCTGCACAAAGAAGTGACATGCTGCAGGTTGTAAACCGCTGCGTTCCCGCGCGGTTTTTCCCGCAGCATGTGCACAGCGGTTTGCGGTTTCCATAGGGTTTACATGTTACTGTAAACGCTATGGAAACTGCTGCGGACCCGCAGCTGCAAAATCGCCGCGGTTCCGCGGTAAAAACCGCAATGTGTGAACATAGCCTTAACTTGTCTCCTGAACACAAACCTTAGTGTAACTCCATTATGGCCTTTTAAATCATAAATCAGGGTAGTACAATCTGATAAAGAACTACAGTGGGTACATAAATCATTCAGACCCCTTTCAATTTTTCACTCGTTTCATTGCAGCCATTTGGTAAATTCAAAAAAGTTCATTTTTTCCTCATTAATGTACACTCTGCACCTCATCTTAACTGAAAAAAAAAATGTAGTAATTTCTGCAAATTTATTAAAAGAGAAATATCACATGGTCACAAGTATTCAGACCCTTTGCTCAGTATTGAGTAGAAGCACCCTTTTGAGCTAGTACAGCCATGAGTCTTCTTGGGAATGATCCAACAAGTGTTTCACACCTGGATTTGGGGATGCTCTGCCATTCTTCCTTACAGATCCTCTCCAGTTCCGATGGTGAACGTTGGTGGACAGCCACTTTCAGGTTTCTCCAGAGATGCTCAGTTGGGTTTAGGTCAGGGCTCTGGCAGTGGCTACAGAACATCAGTGACCATTCTTTTACATGGTAAAAAGGACATGTCAGGTTTCCTTTAAAGGGAGGGTGCCACCAGTTTTCTTATAGTTTGTTTTTTTGTGCAATTAAGCTTAAAATAGTAATTAAAATGTATTACTGCCATGTTTGCACTGTTTGCAAACATTTCTGAATGAAAAATATTATATATTTTCTTACAAATATATATATTTACCACAAGGGGGAGCATTTTCCATTTTAGACCTCAAGCAGCTATAGTGAGACTTACCAGCTTAAGGCTGTGTGCACGCGTTCAGGATTTTTCGCATTTTTTTCGCTATAAAAACGCAATAAAAACACTTAGGATGCATATGTATGCGTTTTTATCATTTACAATGCATTCCGCAATTTTTGTGCATATGTTTCGTGGAAAAAAACGCATCACGGTAAAAAACGCAGCATGTTCATTAATTTTGCAGATTTTTTGTGGATTTCCCACTATATTATTGCATTGGGAACCTCCGGAAAAGAAATGCAAAAAATCCACAAAAAAAGCGAGAAAAACGCAAAAAAACGCATGCGGATTTCTTGCAGAAAATGTCCGGTTTTGTTCAGAAAATTTCTGCAAGGAATACTGACTTGTGCAGATAGCCTTACTTTGAGCTGAAAAATTGGGGCAGTAACTGCTGACATATTTAGTATCGCCATGTCCGTAACAACCCGACCTATATAACTGTCCCACTAGTTAACTCCTTCAGTGAACACCATAGAAAAAAGGCAAAAAACAACGCTTTATCATCATATCGCTGAACAAAAAGTGGAATAACAAGTGATCAAAAAAAGGATATAAATAAACATGTTACCACTGAAAACGTCATCGGCAAAATAATAAAAAAGTTACAGCCCTCAAAATAAAGCGATGCAAAAATAAATATTTTTTACATAAAATAGTTTTTATTGTATAAAAGTGCCAAAACATTAAAAAAATGATATAAATGAGTGTAACAGCGTGTCCCTCCCCCAACCTGTGTCCTTGGACTGCAATGTAATCAGGCTTGAGTCAACAAAGGGGTGGATCGCAGGACACAGAACAATAGACTCATGTGTTGGCTGAGTCAGTTGTGTGGTGACTTGTGAAGGGCTGGGATCTTATGCTGAGGCGAGATCCTGGTGCCCATGTGTGGAGGGTTAAAAGCTGCCACGTGGAATGGTGTTATGCCCCTCATCTGTTGGATCCAGTGAACCCATCCCAGGATTATTTGTCTTTTCCCTGGCTTCGGATTACTGGGTGGCGCCCCCGGAACTGTTCCCCTATTTGTGTGGACTCATTGTGGGAACTCATTGTGGACTACTTATGGACGCTGCAGAATTACTTTCATTTGAGTTGTCTCAGTTCCCTGTTCCAATAAATCTTGTTGGATTGTTTATCGGCCAGGTGTCTCTTCCTGCTCTGTCGCATACCCCGTCACAATGAGGTATCACTGTAATAGTACTAACCCGAAGAATAAAACTGCTTTATCAATTTTACCACATGCGGAACGGTATAAATGCCCCACTCAAAAGAAATTCATGAATTGCTGGTTTTTGTTCATTCTGCCTCCCAAAAATCGTAATAAAAAGCGATGAAAAAATGTCATGTGCCCGAAAATGGTACCAATAAATACGTCAACTTGTCCCGCAAAAAACAAGACCTCACATGATTCTGTGGGCCAAAATATGGAAAAATTATATCTCTTAAAATATGGTGATGCAAAAACTATTTTTTGCAATAAAGTGTCTTTTAGTGTGTGACAGCTGCCAAACGAAAACCCGCTATAAAAACCCACTATAAATAGTAAATCAAACCCCCCTTCATCACCCCCTTAGTTAGGGAAACATAATAAAATTAAAAAAATGATTTCCATTTTCCCATTAGGGATAGGGTCAGGGCTAAAGTCAGGGGTGGGGCTAGAGATCGGGTTAGGGTTTGGATTACGTTTACGGTTGGGATTAGTGTTATGGTTGGGATTAGGGTTAGGGGTGTGTTGGGATTAGGGGTGTGGTTGGGGTTATGGTTAGGATTAGGGCCTGTGTCCAGGTTAAGGTTGGAGTAAGACTTGCAGGGTTTCCACTGTTTAGGCACATCAGGGGCTCTCCAAACGTGACATGGCGTCCGATCTCAATTCCAGCCAATTCTGCGTTGAAAAAGTAAAACGGTGCTCCTTCCCTTCCAAGCTCTCCCGTGCGCCCAAACAGTGGTTTACCCCCACATATGGGGTATCGGCATACTCAGGACAAATTGGACAACAATTTTTGTGGTCCAATTTCTCCTGTTACCCTTGAGAAAATAAAAATTTGGTGGCTAAAAAAATCATTTTTGTGGGAAAATATTATTTTTTATTTTCACGGCTCTGCGTTATAAACTTTAGTGAAGCACTTGGGGGTTCAAAATTTTCACAACACATCTAGATAAGTTCTTTGGGGGGTCTAGTTTCCAATATGGGGTCACTTGTGGGGCGTTTCTACTGTTTAGGTACATCAGGGGCTCTGCAAACGCAACATGATGCCTCCAGACCATTCCATCTACCGTATTTTTCAGACTATAAGACGCACCGGACCATAAGGCGCACCCCAAATTTGGGGTGAAAATTGCAGAAAAAAAGATTTTTTATAAGACGGGGGTCCGTCTTATTGTCTGAATTTACATTATCTTACCTGAGGGCTGGTGGTGGCAGAGCAGGGTCACAGGAGGCAAGGTGTCGGCAGAGGTGGGGTGATGCTGGGATGAGGAGGTGCTGGGATGAGGAGGTGCTGGGATCAGGAGGTGCTGGGATGAGAAGGTGCTGGGATCAGGAGGTGCTGGGATCAGGAGGTGCTGGGATGAGAAGGTGCTGGGATCAGGAGGTGCTGGGATGAGAAGGTGCTGGGATCAGGAGGTGCTGGGATGAGAAGGTGCTGGGATCAGGAGGTGCTGGGATGAGAAGGTGCTGGGATGAGAAGGTGCTGGGATCAGGAGGTGCTGGGATCAGGAGGTGCTGGGATGAGAAGGTGCTGGGATCAGGAGGTGCTGGGATCAGGAGGTGCTGGGATCAGGAGGTGCTGGGATCAGGAGGTGCAGTGAGAGGTATGGCGTGAGAGGGGTCCCAGGCTTACCATGCAGGCTTCCGGTAGCAGAAGAGGTGCGGTGGCAGAGGTGCAGCGGCAGAGGAGGCGCAGTAAGCGGGGTCCCTTTCTCCGGTGAGGTGATGCAGCAGCCCGGTAAGCAGGAGAGCCGGGTGAATCCTGTTGTTAGCGGTGGTGGCGGCCATTTTCCTGAGGCCGCGCGTGCGCAGATGGAGCGCTCTGCTTCCCGGGGCTTCAGGAAAATGGCCGCGGGAGGCCGCGCGTGCGCAGATCGTGGCGGCCATTTTCCTGAAGCCCCGGGAAGCAGCGCGCTCCATCTGCGCACGCGCGGCCTCAGGAAAATGGCCGCCACCACCGCTAACAACAGGATTCACCCGGCTCTCCTGCTTACCGGGCTGCTGCATCACCTCACCTGAGAAAGGGACCCCGCTTACTGCGCCTCCTCTGCCGCCGCACCTCTGCCACCGCAACTCTGCCCCCACGGTAAGCCTGCATTTCGACTATTAGACGCACCCCCCATTTCCCCCCCTTTTTTGGGGGGGAAAAAGTGCATCTTGTAGTCCGAAAAATACGGTAAGTCTGCATTCCAAAACGGCGCTCCTTCCCTTCCGAGCTCTGCTTTGCGCCCAAACAGTGCTTAACCCCCACATATGAAGTATCAGCATACTCAGGACAAATTGGACAACAATCTTTGGGGTCCAATTTCTCCTGTTACACTTGGGAAAATAAACAATTGGGGAGGAAAAGATAATTTTTGTGAAAAAATATTTTTTATTTTTACGGCTCTACATTATAAACTTCTGTGAAGCACTTGGGGGTTCAAAGTGCTCACCACACATCTAGATAAGTTCGTTAGGGGGTCTACTTTCCAAAATGGTGTCACTTGTGGGGGTTTCCACTGTTTTAGGCACATGAGGAGCTCTCCAATCGCGACATGGCATCTTATCTCAATCCCAGACAATTTTGCATTGAAAAGTCAAAACACGCTCCTTCCCTTCCAAGCTCTGCCATGCGCCCAAACAGTGGTTTACCCCCGCATATGGGGTATCAGCGTGCTCAGAACAAATTGTACAACAACTTTTGGGGTCCAATTTCTCCTGTTACCCTTCGTAAAGTAAAATAAATTGGATCTGAAGTAATTTTTTTGTGAAAAAAAGCTATGTTCATTTTTTTAAAGGGAACCTGTCACCCCCAAAATCGATGGTGAGGTAAGCTCACCGTCATCAGGGGCTTTTCTACAGCATTCTGTAATGCTGTAGATAAGCCCCCGATGTAACCTGAAAGAGGAGAAAAAGAGGTTAGATTATATTCACCCAGGGCAGTCCCGCTGCGGTCCGGTCAAATGGGTGCCTCTCTGACCTTTCCGGCGCCTGCGTACTGCAGTACTTTGCTCTGCCCTCAACAGGGCAGACAAAGTACGCTTGCGCCGGAGCCGCGGCGTGAAGACCAGAAGAGGACGTCATGGAATGAAGATGGGAGGCGCTGTTCCAGACCTGAGACACCCATCGGAGCAGGACCGCCCCTCGGTGAGTATAATCTAACGGCGGCTTATCTACAACATTACAGAATGCTGTAGATAAGCCCCTGATGACGGTGAGCTTACCTCACCATCGATTTTGGGGGTGACAGGTTCCCTTTTAACATTCCAAAAATTCATGTGAAGCACCTGAAGGGTTAATAAACTTCTTGAATGTTATTTTGAGCAAGGGGTGCAATTGTTAGAATGGTGTCATTTTTGAGTATTTTCTATCATATAGACCCCTCAAAGTGATTTCAAATGTGATGTGGTCCCTAAAAAAAAATGGTGTTGTAAAAATGAGAACTCGCTTGTCAACTTTTAACCCTTATAACTTCCTAACAAAAAAAAAAGTTTTGTTTCCAAAATTGTGCTGATGTAAAGTAGACGTGGGAAATGTTACTTATTAAGTATTTTGTGTGATTTGTATCTCTGTGATTTAAGGGCATGAAAATTCAAAGTTAGAAAATTGCAAAATGTTCAAAATTTTTGCCAAATTTGTTTTTTTCACAAATAAATGCAGGTAATATCAAAGAAATTTTACCACTGTCATGAAGTACAATAGTAGGTTATTACCTCATAAAGGACAGTGGTCAGAATTGTAATAATTGGCCCGGTCAGTAACATGTAAACCACCCTAGGGGTTAAGGAGTTAAAAGTGTTGTCGGGAAATTTTTTAACCATTCAGATGCTACACATGAATTAAAGCAAAATGGAATGAAAAAAATATTAAACTTTACCTCTAAAATTTGCTTTAGCCCCAAATTTCTCACTTTTGCGAGAGGTAACACCAAAAAGTGAACATCACAGTTTGTTACCCACTTTCTTTACGAGTGCGACGATACCTCACATGTAGTCAAAAAGTTTTATTTGGACAAAGGGCAGGGCTCGAATCATTTCTGCATCACTGGTCTCCTTTTATCCTACACTTAGATGAGGACAGTATTGATGAAAAACCCTTGCTATGTTTTTGATTTTAAAAATAGAATAATACAACTTGTAAGGTGGCTAATGTTCGAGTAGTTGATGGGAGGTATGTGTCACAGAGATGGATGCTCTCTGTGATGTAGCCTGGAGTATTTTCTATAGTGCACGGAAACACTAAGGCCGGCGTCACACACAGCGTAAAACAATACGGTCCGTATATTACGGCCGTAATACGCTGAAAAGTCCCCAAAAAAATGGTCCGTTGCTCCTCCGTAGGCAGGCTGTGTCAGCGTTTTTTGCGCATGGCATCCTCCGTATGTAATCCGTATGGCATCCGTACTGCGTGGTTTTCTCGCAGGCTTGCAAAACCAACATACCGCTATAGAACTGATCCATGTGTCCCAAAAAGAAAAGAATATATATATATATATATATATATATATATGTCAGTAGACACATATATGTATATATATTAATACTTATTCCAGCGCTATACAGCTTGAAAGCCGGTAATTCAATTACCGGCTTTTTCTTTCTCCTTCATAAAACCCGACATGATTTGAGACATGGTTTACATACAGTAAACCATGTCTTCTCTCCATTTTTTTTGCAGATTCCACACTACTAATGTCAGTAGTGTGTATCTGCAAAATTTGGCCGTTCTAGCTCTTAAAATAAAGGGTTAACTGGCGGAAAAAATTGGCGTGGGCTCCCGCGCAATTTTCTCCGCCAGAGTAGTAAAGCCAGTGACTGAGGGCAGATATTAATAGCCTGGAGAGGGTCCACGGTTATTGGCCCCCCCCTGGCTAAAAATATCTGCCCCCAGCCACCCCAGAACAGGCACATCTGGAAGATGCGCCTATTCTGGCACTTGGCCACTCTCTTCCATTCCCGTGTAGCGGTGGGATATGGGGTAATGAAGGGTTAATGCCACCTTGCTATTGTAAGGTGACATTAAGCCTAATTAATAATGGAGAGGCGTCAATTATGACACCTATCCATTATTAATCCAATTGTAGTGAAGGGTTAAATAAAACACAAACACATTCTTTAAAATTATTTTAATGAAATAAAAACAATGGTTGTTGTAGTATTTTATTCAACGCCCAATCCAGTCACTGAAGACCCTCGTTCTGTGAGTAAAGAAACATAATAAACCAACAATATACTTACCCTCCGCAGATCTGTAACGTCCAACGATGTAAATCCTTCTGAAGGGGTTAAAACATTTTGCAGCAAGGAGCTGTGCTAATGCAGGCTGCTCCTCGCTGCAAAACCCCAGGGAATGAGGCTAAAAATAGATCAATGATCTATATTTAGCATCATTTGCGGTGAGGCGCCCTCTGCTGGCTGTTCATAGATCGTGGGAAATTACCTAGAAAGCCAGGGAGCCAGGGAGCTTTCTAGGTAATTTCCCACGATCTATGAACAGCCAGCAGAGGGCGCCTCACCGCAAATGATGCTAAATATAGATCATTGATCTATTTTTAGCCTCATTCCCTGGGGTTTTGCAGCGAGGAGCAGCCTGCATTAGCACAGCTCCTTGCTGCAAAATGTTTTAACCCCTTCAGAAGGATTTACATCGTTGGACGTTACAGATCTGCGGAGGGTAAGTATATTGTTGGTTTATTATGTTTCTTTACTCACAGAACGAGGGTCTTCAGTGACTGGATTGGGCGTTGAATAAAATACTACAACAACCATTGTTTTTATTTCATTAAAATAATTTTAAAGAATGTGTTTGTGTTTTATTTAACCCTTCACTACAATTGGATTAATAATGGATAGGTGTCATAATTGACGCCTCTCCATTATTAATTAGGCTTAATGTCACCTTACAATAGCAAGGTGGCATTAACCCTTCATTACCCCATATCCCACCGCTACACGGGAATGGGAAGAGAGTGGCCAAGTGCCAGAATAGGCGCATCTTCCAGATGTGCCTGTTCTGGGGTGGCTGGGGGCAGATATTTTTAGCCAGGGGGGGGCCAATAACCGTGGACCCTCTCCAGGCTATTAATATCTGCCCTCAGTCACTGGCTTTACTACTCTGGCGGAGAAAATTGCGCGGGAGCCCACGCCAATTTTTTCCGCCAGTTAACCCTTTATTTTAAGAGCTAGAACGGCCAAATTTTGCAGATACACACTACTGACATTAGTAGTGTGGAATCTGCAAAAAAAATGGAGAGAAGACATGGTTTACTGTATGTAAACCATGTCTCAAATCATGTCGGGTTTTATGAAGGAGAAAGAAAAAGCCGGTAATTGAATTACCGGCTTTCAAGCTGTATAGCGCTGGAATAAATATTAATATATATACATATATGTGTCTCACTGACATATATATATATATATACCTATTCTATGTGTACACATTTATTATATCTATTGGACTGGAAGCTGTCAGTGTGATTTTACTGTACACCGCACTGAATTACCGGCTTTTCTCTCTAACAGCGCTGCGTATTTCTCGCAAGTCACACTGCTTGTCCGTGTGTAATCCGTATTTTTCACGCTTCCATAGACTTTCATTGGCGTATTTCTTGCGCAGTACGGTGACAAACGCAGCATGCTGCGATTTTGTACGGCCGTAGAAAGCCGTATAATACTGATCAGTAAAATACGGCAAATAGGAGCAGGGGCATAGAGAATAATTGTGCCGTATTTTTTGCGAGTTTTACGGACGTAGATTCTGCGCTCTTACGTCCGTAAAACTCGCATGTGTGACGGCGGCCTAAGAGGTCCGTTTGTTGCACCAGGGACCGGGTTACGGGTAGCTGTGAGAGATGGGTGGGTCTGGCTACCCACATACCTCACCTCTGGGTGTGGTTACAGCCTATATAATGGAGGCTGTTGTTTGGCACATGGTCTGTATGTTGGAAGGGAGAAGGCCTCCTGTGTGTTTGTTTCCAGCCCGAGCCTGAATACTGGACACTACTCCCAGCCTGTGTGTCATACAGGCCTGGCAGAGCAGAGACCTGCTAAGGACCTGTTTACTTTGTTTGCCTGATCTAAAGGCTGTTTGATTTTCTGTTCGGCTTCTGGGTTTATGAAGCAATAAACCCACACGAACTTTAACCCCTTCATGCCGCGGCCCTTTTTCATTTTTGTGTTTTCGTTTTTCGCTCCCCTCCTTCCCAGAGCCGTAACTTTTTTATTTTTCTGTCAATATGGCCATGTGAGGGCTTGTTTTTTGCGTGCCGAGCTGACGTTTTTAATGATACCACATTTGTGCAGATATGTTCTTTTGATCGCCCGTTATTACATTTGAATGCAATGTCGCGGTGACCAAAAAATAAACGTAATTCTGGCGTTTCAAATTTTTTTCTCGCTACGCTGTTTAGCGATCAGGTTAATGCTTTTTTTTTACTGATAGATCGGGCGATTCTGAACGCGGCGATACCAAATATGTGTAGGTTTTATTTATTTTTTTAATTATATTTTGGATGGGGCGAAATGGGGGTTATTTAAACTTTCATATTTTTTTATTTTTTTTCATATTTTTAAAAACATTTTTTTTTACTTTTGCCATGCCTCAATAGCCTCCATGGGAGGCTAGAAGCTGGCACCATTCGATCGGCTCAGCTACATAGCAGCAATCATCAGATCGCTGCTATGTAGCTGAATTGCAGGTGTGCTGTGAGCGCCGACCACAGGGGGGCGCTCATAGCAGGCCGGCATCAGTAACCATAGAGGTCTCAAGGACCTCTATGGTTACCATCCTGACGCATCGACGACCCCCGATCATGTGACGGGGGTCGGCGATGCGCTCATTTCCGGCCGCGCAGCTGTTAAATGCCGCTGTCAGCGTTTGACAGCGGCATTTAACAGGTTAATAGTGGCGGGTGAATCGCGATTTCACCCGCCGCTATTGCGCGCACATGTCAGCTGTACAAAACAGCTGACATGTCGCGACTTTGATGTGTGTTCAACGCCGGAGCCCACATCAAAGGGGGAGACACGATATGCGCAGTAATAGTACTGCTCATGTCATGAAGGGGTTTTAAAGGAACAAGCCTCCTGTTTTCCTCCCATAGCACTCAAGTGAATAAAACCCCACAAGGTATACAACAGTTAGTGACATTAAAGGTTGTGCAACTTATTGGAAATCGCAATCCTAAAAGTCAACATAGACTCTTTAAGAAGCCTTGCCACTTAGGATAAAAGCCAAACCAGAATCTTAAAGGGAACCTGTCACCCCGTTTTTTGAGATTGAGATATAAATACTGTTAAATAGGGCCTGTGCTGTGCGTTACTATGGTGTATGTAGTGTACCCTGATTCCCCATGTATGCCGAGAAATACATTACCAAAGTCGGCGTTTTCGCCTGTCAATCAGGCTGGTCTGGTCAGGTGGGCGTGTTCACAGCGTTCTTTTCTTCCCCAGGTTTCCGTTGGTGGCGTAGTGGTGTGCGCATGTCCAAGGTCCGGATTCCCTGTGCCCACGTGAAGACACAGCGCGCGATCTGCGCTGTCATTCCTTTCATCGGTGCGGGCGGCCATCTTCCTGGGGCCGCGCGTGCGCAGATGTAGTGCTCTGCTGCACGGGGCTTCAGGAAAATGGCCGCGGGATGCCGCGCGTGCGCAGAAGAGATCGCGGCGGCCATTTTCCCAAAGCCGAGTTTGCATCTCGGCTTTGGGAAAAGTAGATGAAGGTTACTGCTGGGCAACTGAACAGTGCTGAGCTCAGAGAGTTCACCGCTGTTCACTGTGAGAAATTTCTCCAGGTGAACTCACTGCGGCACCGTGAAGCTTTTTCTCACTGTGCTAGTGGGGCTTTCACCGCAGTTCAGGGGCCCGGCTGGGAACGTAGCCTTGGTGACGTCACTGCTGGTCACTGATGCTGAGCTCGCAGCAGTTCAGTCACCAGTGGTTCTCAGCCTGGATGGTCGCATCTTGGCACCATCCAGGTTGAAAACTGTTTATCTCCAGACATGGATTACGGCATTGGACAGAATGTCGGAGAGGTGAGGGATATTGTTGTTTATTTTGTTTTATTGCAAGAGACAATGCTTCAATGGAATGGGTGATGACGTGAGTATAGTTTAATTTAGAATCATTAAAGGAGTCTGTAATTCTTTTAAAGGATTTTATTCTGGCTGTGTTAATTTACAATACAATTTTTTTTTAAACTACCGTATATACTCAAGTATAAGCCGACCCGACTATAAACCGAGACCCCTAATTTTGCCATAAATGGGAAAACTTAATGACTCGAGTATAAGTCTAGGGTGGAAAATGCAGCAGCTACATATTGAATCAGGAGCCCCATATAATGCTCCATACAGTTTATGATGGTCCCCATAAGATGCTCCATACAAAATACGCCCCATATAATGCTCCATAAAGTTTATGATGGGACCCATAAGATGCGCCATATTAAAATATGCCCCATATAATGTTGTACATATGTTGATTATGACCACATAAGATGCTCCATAGAGACATTTGCCCCATGTAAGGCTGGTTTCACATTTGCATTTAAAAACGCAGCGTTTTAAACGCAAACGCATGTGGTGAAAAAACGCATTTAAATGCGTTTAAACGCTGCGCTTTTTTAGACGCATGCGTTTTTGCATGTGTTAAAACAAACGCGGCGTTTTGACGCGTTTACATGCGTTTTTTCCTGCGTTTGCATTTTTGAAACGCATGATGAGAAGTTTTTGACAGCTGCCAATCATCAAAATCAACTAGAACACCCACTATAAACAGAAATAGCTAGGGTTAGGATCCCTAGTAACCCTAGGGATCCTAACCCTAGGGATCCTAACCCTAAGGGACCCTAACCTTAACCCTAGGGATCCTAACCCTAAGGGATCCTAACCCTTAGGGTTAGGGTCCCTTAGGGTTAGGATCCCTAGGGTTAGGATCCCTTAGGGTTAGGGTTAGGATCCCTTAGGGTTAGGGCTGGGGAGTGGCTTATCAGTGTGTATTCTTGTGTTTTTCTATTAAAACGCATGCAAACGCATGTGCTTAAAAACGCATGCGTTTACATAGGCAGCAATACTTTTTTTGCTGCAAAAAAACGCATGTTTTTGCGGCAAAAAAACGCCGCTACAAACTACTACATGTTGCATTTCTGCAACAAAACGCATGCATAGAAACGACGCATGCATAGAAACGACGCATGCGTCGTCAAAACGCGGCAAAACGCTTGCAAAAAAACGCATGCGTTTTTAATGTTAAGTATAGGAAAAAAAACGCATGCGTTTTTTTGCACTAAAACGCAGCGGCAAAAAACGCAAATGTGAAACCAGCCTAATGCTGCACAAATGCTGATTATGGCCCCATAAGATGCTCCATAGAGACATTTGCCCCATACGATGCTGCACAAATGTTGATTATGGCCCCATAACATGCTCCATACAGACATTTGCCCCATATAATGCTGCACAAATGCTGATTATGGCCCCATAGGATGCTCCATACAGACATTTACCCCATATAATGCTGCACAAATGCTGATTATGGCCTCAAAAGATGCTCCATAGAGATATTTGCCCCATATAATGCTGCACAAATGCTGATAATGGCCCCATAAGATGCTCGATATTGACATTTGCCCCATATAATGCTGCACAAATGCTGATTATGACATCATAAGATGCTCCATAGAGATATTTGCCCCATATAATGCTGCACAAATGCTGATTATGGCCCCATAAGATGCTCCATAGAGATATTTGCCCCATATAATGCTGCACAAATGCTGATTATGGCCCCATAAGATGGTCCATAGACTATTATGCCCCATATGTTGTTGCTGCGATTTAAAAAAAAAAAATAACATACTCACCTCTCGTCGCTCAGGCCCCGGCACTTGCTATAGTTACCTTTCCCCATTCCACCGCCGGGTGCCACTGTGTCTTCCCTGTCCTCCGCACTGACGCTTAGGCAGAGGGCGCGCACTGTCCACGTCATTGTGCCCTCTGACCTGAGCGTCACAGGCAGATGATGCGGAAGACTGCGCCCGGCAGTGGAACGAGGAGTTGTGAATATCTTCGTGCTTCCCCTCCCCATTATACTCACCTGCTCCCGTCGCGGTCCCTGGCAGCTTCTCTTATGGACTCTCTGGGCGCGGCAGTTCTTCCAGCTTTGAGCGGTCACTGGTACCGCTCATTACAGTAATGAATATGTGGCTCCACCCCTATGGGAGTGGAGTCGTGTCCATATTCATTACTGTAATGAGCGGTACCATGTGACCGCTCAAAGCTGGAAGAGCTGCCGCGCCCTGAGACCATCGGAGATGCAGGGACCTCGCCAGGAGCAGGTGAGTATGTCACAGCCGCCTCTCTCTCTCCCCCGCCGACCCCCCAGGGACAATGACTTGAGTATAAGACGAGAGGGGCACTTTCAGCCTAAAAAAATGGGCTGAAAATCTCGGATTATACTCGAGTATATACGGTATTTATTTAGAGCGCAGGCTGATGAATATTCTCATCAGCGGCTCCTGCTCTCGCTGTTATTAGCGGCAGCAGGCTGATGGGAACCATAGTTCCACCAGCCAATGCCAGTGACCAGAGGTAAACTTTATACCTCTGATCACAGCTGCATGCTCATGCTGTCATTTGACACCGTGGGAACAGCGGCTCTCTGACTGGCGAGGATGATTTAACCACTGATCAGAAGCGGTGTTTGCCGTGCTGCCATGCACATGACAGCGCAACAAACACCCGGTGTTCGGGGGGCCGAACCCAAACAGTAACACACGGACTTCCTGGTGAAGTCCGTGTTCGGTGTCCATGCCCGAACAGTAGGTGTTAGGTTCAGACGCCGAACTTTACTGTTTGGGATCGCCCATCTCTAGACATAGGATTTCTGGCTGCTGTGAGTTTGATGCTGCACAAGTACGTAGCGTGAAACCCGCAGCATTCTGGATCATGGGCATATACCCTAAGGGTGACTATAATCGCTGGCACAATGTTATAGGGGCATTTGGGCCTGTCGCAAGCTTAAAGGGACTCTGTCACCTGAATTTGGAGGGAACAATTTTCAGCCATAGGGGCGGGGTTTTCGGGTGTTTGATTCACCCTTTCCTTACCCGCTGGCTGCATGCTGGCTGCAATATTGGATTGAAGTTCATTCTCTGTCATCCTTAGTACACGCCTGCACAAGGCAAGATTGCCGTGTGCAGGCATGTACTACGGAGGACAGAGAATGAACGTCAATCCAATATTGCAGCCAGCGGGTAAGGAAAGGGTGAATCAAACACCCGAAAACCCCGCCCCTATGGCTGAAAATTGTTCCCTCCAAATTCAGGTGACAGAGTCCCTTTAAGGGGGCATCTATTGGTGGCACAATGTTATGGGGGCATTTGGGCCTGTCACAAGCTTAAGGGGGTATCTATCGGTGGCACAAAGTTATAGGGGCATTTGGGTCTGTCGCATGGTTATGGGGGTCGATCGCAGGCACAATGTTACGAGGCTGAAGTTGGTTTCTTATTTGGAGTTGAAGTTGGTTTCTTATTCAGCAATTTTTTCTTTTCTGTTTTTTATAGGTTTAACAAAAAATAAGCATCACAATAATAAAACACTATACAGTGAGGTGCCCTGATGTGAATACACTTAAAAACAGCTACAAAAACAATAAAACTGGTACAAAAATGGGCATCAAAGTGGGCACCAAAGAGCATTGAAGAAAGGGTTAAATGACTTTGGGCCACTGATCTCACACTGCGCACATATAGAACAGGGAGCCCCACATCAAAACCAGGTCCCTCCAGCCTGCCCCAAATGGGTTCTGGGCATCAGATCTGGCATCAAAATGGGCAGTCAATTTTGGCCATTTGAATAAGTCACAGGTCTTTTTAAGGGGTTAAATGACTTTGGGCCACTGATCTGACACTTAAAATACACAGATAGTGATGCCCTGCATCAAACCCAGGTCCCAAACGCATGGCCCAAATGCGTTCTGGGCACCAGAATTGGCATCAAAATGGGCAAACAGCCCATTTTCACAGATTTGAATAAGTAACTGATGTTTTTAAGGGGTTAAATGCCTTTGGTCCACTGATAACACACTGCATACATATAGAACATGAAGCCCCACATCAAAACCAGGCCTCTTCAGCCTGGCCGAAATGGGTTCTGGGCATCAGAACTGGCATCAAAGGGGGCCAACAGCCCATTTTCACAGATTTGAATAAGTGACTGATGATTTTAAGGGGTTAAATGACTTTGGGCCACAGATCTCACACTAAGAATACACAGACAGTGATGGCCCGCATCATACCCAGGTTCCTCTAGCCTGGCCCAAATGGGTTCTGGGCATCAGAACTGGCATCAAAGTGGGCAAACAGGCCAGTTTCACAGTTACTTACAGTATTTTTCGGACTACAAGACGCACTTTTCCCCCCCAAAAAAGGGGGGAAAATGGGGGGTGCGTCTTATAGTTGGGATGCAGGCTTACCGGCAGTGGTGTGGCGGCGGCAGAGGTGCAGGGATGATGAGGCGCAGTGAGCGGTATGGCGTGAGCGGTGTCCCTTCCAAAAGGTGAGGTGACGGAGCGGCCCGGTATCCAAGGTAAGCAGCAGAGCCGGGTGAATCATGGCTTTATCGGTGGCGGCGGCCATCTTCCTGAGGCCGCGCGTGCGCAGATGGAGTGCTCTGCTTCCCGGGGCTTCCGGAAAATCGCCGCGTGTGCGCAGATGGAGATCGCGGTAGCCATTTTCCTGAAGCCGAGATCTAAACCTGCGAACTCGGCTTCAGGAAAATGGCCGCCGCGATCTCCATCTGCGCACGCGTGGCCTCCCGCGGCCATTTTCCTGAAGCCCCGGGAAGCAGAGCACTTAATCTGCGCATGTGCGGCCTCAGGAAGATGGCCGCCGCCACCGATAAAGCCATGATTCACCCGGCTCTGCTGCTTACCTTGGATACCGTCACCTCACCTTTTGGAAGGGACCCTGCTCACGCCATACCGCTCATTGCGCCTCATCATCCCTGCACCTCTCCCGCCGCCACAGCACTGCTGCAACCCCTCGCTGCAGCATGCCTATTAGCCAGTACAAAGTAAGGCAGCCTTTCTGGCGACAAATTATCCTAGGTGCAGTACCCGCTCTGACCTGAGGGTAAGGGGGGCGCAAGAGAGCTGCAAGTTCTAAACCAGAACTGGGAAGTGGGATATAGATAAATCCCCTTTAGAAAGAACCAGGGGAAACCAAACAACCCCGGTTCATGACAATTTGGTGTGAGCGGCGGGGATGATAAAGGTATCCTCCCCGTGAACAGTGGCACACAGCATCACTAGCTGTGTATTCTAAGTGTGACATCAGTGGCCCAAAGTCATTTAACCCCTTAAAAACATCAGTTACTTATTCAAATATGTGAAAATGGGCTGTTTGCCCACTTTGATGCCAATTCTGGTGCTCAGAACCCATTTGGGCCTGGCTGGAGAGACCTGGGTTTTATACGAGGCATCACTATCTGTGTATTCGAAGTGTGAGATTACTTATTGAAATGACCAAAATTGACTGTCTGCCCACTGTGATGCCAGTTCTGATGCCCAGAACCCATTTGGGGCAGGCTGGAGGGACGTGGATTTGATGTGGGGCGCCCTGTTCTATATGTCTGCACTGTGAGATCAGTGGGCCAAAGTCATTTAAACCTTTCTTCAACGCTCTTTGCTGCCCAATGTGATGGCCAGTTTTGTGCCATTTTTCTTGTTTTTGTAGCTGTTTTTGACTGTATTCACATCAGGGCACCTCACTGCATTGTACGTTATTATTGTGATTACTTTTTGTTGTTAAAACCTATAAAAAAAAAACAGAAAAGCAAAAACTGACGAATAAGAAACCAACTTGAGCCTCGTCACAATGTTCTAGGGGCATCTGACTAATGATGAGGACACGCTGTAAGCAGCAGCCCCCCAGGAGGGGAGCGATCCCACACCCCGGCCTGTCAGCCATCTTCCCGCACAGCTGCACGCTAGGCCGGCCAGGATGTAACCTGCTGCTGTCTGTGCTGACAGTCCCGGTGCCTGCAGAGGCTGCTGCTGAATGCTGGGTGACCACCACATGATGGAGTTACATGGGCCGCACAGCTCCCGCCTTTCATCTTTACGACTCTTTCCTTCGCTCCCTCAAGTCTCTATGGTGCTGAGTGGAAACAACAGGAGGGGCTCCGCGTCTCCAGCCCGACTCTATGGTAGTAGCGGCTGCGGCAGCAGTGTCCGGGAGGCTGCGGTGCAGAGTGGCGGGCTCCGGTAGGCTCCGTGTGGAAGTTTCCTGGCGGGTGCTTGTGATGTGGCAGTATGCTGCAGGCGGGGAGAGCTGTGGTGCGGGCCGGCTGCATCTGCGCATGGTGTGTGTGGTGATGCTGGAGGCGCAGGTACCACAGGAGCGGGAAGAGTGTGCAGCTGGAATGTGCTGGGCTGTGTGTGTGCAGCTGGAATGTGCTGGGCTGTGTGTGCAGCTGGAATGTGCTGGGCTGTGTGTGTGCAGCTGTAATGTGCTGGGCTGTGTGTGTGCAGCTGGAATGTGCTGGGCTGTGTGTGTGCAGCTGGAATGTGCTGGGCTGTGTGTGCAGCTGGAATGTGCTGGGCTGTGTGTGCAGCTGGAATGTGCTGGGCTGTGTGTGTGCAGCTGGAATGTGCTGGGCTGTGTGTGCAGCTGGAATGTGCTGGGCTGTGTGTGCAGCTGGAATGTGCTGGGCTGTGTGTGTGCAGCTGGAATGTGCTGGGCTGTGTGTGTGCAGCTGTAATGTGCTGGGCTGTGTGTGTGCAGCTGGAATGTGCTGGGCTGTGTGTGCAGCTGGAATGTGCTGGGCTGTGTGTGCAGCTGGAATGTGCTGGGCTGTGTGTGCAGCTGGAATGTGCTGGGCTGTGTGTGTGCAGCTGGAATGTGCTGGGCTGTGTGTGCAGCTGGAATGTGCTGGGCTGTGTGTGCAGCTGGAATGTGCTGGGCTGTGTGTGCAGCTGGAATGTGCTGGGCTGTGTGTGCAGCTGGAATGTGCTGGGCTGTGTGTGTGCAGCTGGAATGTGCTGGGCTGTGTGTGTGCAGCTGGAATGTGCTGGGCTGTGTGTGTGCAGCTGGAATGTGCTGGGCTGTGTGTGCAGCTGGAATGTGCTGGGCTGTGTGTGTGCAGCTGGAATGTGCTGGGCTGTGTGTGCAGCTGGAATGTGCTGGGCTGTGTGTGTGCAGCTGGAATGTGCTGGGCTGTGTGTGTGCAGCTGGAATGTGCTGGGCTGTGTGTGTGCAGCTGGAATGTGCTGGGCTGTGTGTGTGCAGCTGGAATGTGCTGGGCTGTGTGTGTGCAGCTGGAATGTGCTGGGCTGTGTGTGCAGCTGGAATGTGCTGGGCTGTGTGTGCAGCTGGAATGTGCTGGGCTGTGTGTGCAGCTGGAATGTGCTGGGCTGTGTGTGCAGCTGGAATGTGCTGGGCTGTCTGCAGCTGGAATGTCCTGGGCTGTGTGTCTGCAGCTGGAATGTCCTGGGCTGTGTGTGTGCAGCTGGAATGTCCTGGGCTGTGTGTGTGCAGCTGGAATGTGCTGGGCTGTGTGTGTGCAGCTGGAATGTGCTGGGCTGTGTGTGTGCAGCTGGAATGTGCTGGGCTGTGTGTGTGCAGCTGGAATGTGCTGGGCTGTGTGTGCAGCTGGAATGTGCTGGGCTGTGTGTGCAGCTGGAATGTGCTGGGCTGTGTGTGTGCAGCTGGAATGTGCTGGGCTGTGTGTGCAGCTGGAATGTGCTGGGCTGTGTGTGCAGCTGGAATGTGCTGGGCTGTGTGTGTGCAGCTGGAATGTGCTGGGCTGTGTGTGTGCAGCTGTAATGTGCTGGGCTGTGTGTGTGCAGCTGGAATGTGCTGGGCTGTGTGTGCAGCTGGAATGTGCTGGGCTGTGTGTGCAGCTGGAATGTGCTGGGCTGTGTGTGCAGCTGGAATGTGCTGGGCTGTGTGTGTGCAGCTGGAATGTGCTGGGCTGTGTGTGCAGCTGGAATGTGCTGGGCTGTGTGTGCAGCTGGAATGTGCTGGGCTGTGTGTGCAGCTGGAATGTGCTGGGCTGTGTGTGCAGCTGGAATGTGCTGGGCTGTGTGTGTGCAGCTGGAATGTGCTGGGCTGTGTGTGTGCAGCTGGAATGTGCTGGGCTGTGTGTGTGCAGCTGGAATGTGCTGGGCTGTGTGTGCAGCTGGAATGTGCTGGGCTGTGTGTGTGCAGCTGGAATGTGCTGGGCTGTGTGTGCAGCTGGAATGTGCTGGGCTGTGTGTGTGCAGCTGGAATGTGCTGGGCTGTGTGTGTGCAGCTGGAATGTGCTGGGCTGTGTGTGTGCAGCTGGAATGTGCTGGGCTGTGTGTGTGCAGCTGGAATGTGCTGGGCTGTGTGTGTGCAGCTGGAATGTGCTGGGCTGTGTGTGCAGCTGGAATGTGCTGGGCTGTGTGTGCAGCTGGAATGTGCTGGGCTGTGTGTGCAGCTGGAATGTGCTGGGCTGTCTGCAGCTGGAATGTCCTGGGCTGTGTGTCTGCAGCTGGAATGTCCTGGGCTGTGTGTGTGCAGCTGGAATGTCCTGGGCTGTGTGTGTGCAGCTGGAATGTGCTGGGCTGTGTGTGTGCAGCTGGAATGTGCTGGGCTGTGTGTGTGCAGCTGGAATGTGCTGGGCTGTGTGTGCAGCTGGAATGTGCTGGGCTGTGTGTGTGCAGCTGGAATGTGCTGGGCTGTGTGTGTGCAGCTGGAATGTGCTGGGCTGTGTGTGTGCAGCTGGAATGTGCTGGGCTGTGTGTGTGCAGCTGGAATGTGCTGGGCTGTGTGTGCAGCTGTAAGGTGCTGGGCTGTGTGTCTGCAGCTGGAATGTCCTGAGCTGTGTGTGTGCAGCTGGAATGTGCTGGGCTGTGTGTGTGCAGCTGGAATGTGCTGGGCTGTGTGTGTGCAGCTGGAATGTGCTGGGCTTTGTGTGTGCAGCTGGAATGTGCTGGGCTGTGTGTGTGCAGCTGGAATGTGCTGGGCTGTGTGTGCAGCTGGAATGTGCTGGGCTGTATGTGCAGCTGGAATGTGTAGGGCTGTGTGTGTGTGTGTAGCTGTAATGTGCTGGGCTGTGTGTGCAGCTGTAATGTGCTGGGCTGTGTGTGCAGCTGTAATGTGCTGGGCTGTATGTGCAGCTGGAATGTGTAGGGCTGTGTGTGTGTGTAGCTGTAATGTGCTGGGCTCTGTGTGCAGCTGGAATGTGCTGGGCAGTGTGTGCAGCTGTCCCAAACCCCCTCCCACCCTCTGTGCGCCCCCCGCTGTTAATAAAATACTTACCCGGCTCCCTCGCTGCTTCCTCTCCTCGCCGCAGCTTCTCCTGTATGAGCGGTCACGTGGTGCCGCTCATTACAGTGATGAATATGCGGCTCCACCCCTATGGGAGGTGGAGCCGCATATTCATCACTGTAATAGGCGGCACCTTGTGACTGCTCATACAGGAGAAGCTGCGGCGAGGAGAGGAAGCAGCGAGGGAGCCGGGTAAGTATTTTATTAACAGCGGGGGGGGGTGGCGCACAGGGGGTTGGGGACAGGGATCTTTTTTTTTAAACACCAAAAAAAAAAGATTTTTCATATCTTCTCTCCAGCGAACGCTGCTGGAGAGAAGATATGAATGGCGGCTTCAGCACCACGCTGGGGGGACAGCGCTTACTGTAGCGCTGTCTCCTGCACGGCACACGGACTGCACACGGACAGACTTTAATGGGTCCGTGTAATATGTGCGCTCCCACGAACACTGACATCTCTCCGTGTTTTTCAAACGGACACACGGTCCGTGAAAACACACTGACATGTGCAGAGACACATTGATTTTAATGTGTCTACGTGAGTCAGTGTCTCCGGTACGTGAGGAAACTGTCACCTCACGTACCGGAGCCACTGACGTGTGAAACCGGCCTTTTATACAGCTTTTTCACTGCACCAATAAACTGTCTAGAATGTGTTACCTGAAAATCCTTCAGGGAGCTCATTTGGATAGAATGATGCGAGAGTTTCTGACACATCGGCTTTATTTTCTGAGCTCCTTCCTCTCAGTGGATTGGTGACCACATCATAGCTCATTGTGCAGCAACGCTCATTGTGTGTCAGGAATGACCACCGGGTCATTGCGATTACAGCGGGGCCAAACTTATAGAGATTTAGTTATTACCTTTAAAGTTTTTTTTACATTATTTTGAATTTTGCATATATACATATATATATATATATATAAAAAAAATTAAAAATCATTTAGCCTTTTTTCGAGGCCCAAGTTTTTTTTTTCTGTTGATGGAAAGGAACTGATCTGAACATGGGATTGTTTTGTGTGTTCCAAGCTGTAGTCTTCATTGATACCATTCTGAGTCGCAAACGACTTTTTGATCTTTTTATTGCATTTTTTAAATTCTGGCGTTGTATTTATTTCTTTACCTTACCTTATGGGTTAAATATTTTAATATTTTGAGAGATTGGACCTTTGTTGATGCAGCAAAGCTTAATGCTTTTTTTAAAATTGGGGGGATGATGTAAAATTATTTTTTTTCTTTAAAAACAGTACTAACATCTAAATAGTTAACATCTGCACATGTTGGCTTTTCTTTTCATTTTTTGCAATGATTTATATGAGAACAGTCTACTGAATTGTTCTGTACAAAAAGTATTATCAGCTCATACCTTTGAAGAATAGCAAAGGAGCACCCTCTGTTGGGTGAATGGGAGTCTAAGGCTCTTTGTACACGATGCGGATTTTGCTGCGGGTCCGCAGCAGTTTCCCATGAGTTTACAGTACAATGTAAACTTATGGGAAACCGAAAATGCTGTGTCCATGCTGCAGAAAAAAACGCGCGGAAACGCAGTGGTTTACATTCCGCAGCATGTCAATTCTTTGTGCGGAATCCGCAGCGGTTTTACACCTGCTCCATAATAGAAAACCGCAAGTGTAAAACCGCAGTAGAATCCGCACAAAAACCGTGGTAAATCCGCAGGAAAAACGCAGTGTTTTCGCCCTGCGGATTTATCAAATCCGCTGCGGAAAAATCCGCAGTGGGCCATTCTACGTGTGCACATACACTAAGACCACGTTCACACTATCAGTATTTGGTCAGTATTTTACATCAGTATGTGTAAGCCAAAACCAGGAGAGGAACAATCAGAGAAAAAGTATAAGGCTATGTGCACAGTCACATTGCAGATTTCTGTGCGGATTTTTACTCTCAGTTTTTGAAAAATCCGCAGGTAAAGCGCACTGCGTTTTACCTGCTGATTACCCGCAGATTTACCTCAGATTTCCAGCGTTTTTTGTGCGGATTTCACCTGCGTTTTACCACCTGCGGATTCCTATAAAGAAACAGGTGTAAAACTCTGGGGAATCCACACAAAGAATTGATATGCTGCAGAAAATACAACGCAGCGTTTCCGCGCGGTATTTTCCGCAGCATGTGCACTGCAGATTTTGTTTTCCATAGGTTTACATGGTACTGTACAACGCATGGAAAACTGCTGCGAATCCGCATCATCCAATCCGCTGCAGATCCACAGGCAAATCCGCAGGCAAATCCGCAACGTGTGCACATACCCTAATAGAAACACGTAACCACTTTTGTATTTATCACCCACTCCTGGTTTTGGCTTACAGATACTGAGGTGAAATACTGAGGTAAAATGCTGACCAAATACTGAGGTAAGAAACTGTCCAAATACTGAGGTCAAATTCTGACCAAATACTGTGGTCAAATACTGACCAAATACTGTGGTCAAATACTGACCAAATACTGAGGTAAAAAACTGACCAATTACTGAGGTAAAAAACTGATCAAATACTGAGGTAAAATACTGACCAAATACTGACGTAAAATACTGACTGTGTGAATGGGGCCTAAAGGATCATGTTAACTTCTGTGCAAATTTGTCAGATTGTAGACCGCAAAGCACAGACTTACTGACGGCTGTCTTGACCCAAATGTGACTGCTTCATATATTTCTATGAAGCTGGAAGACGCGCAGCCAGTCTGTGCATTAGAGCCAATTTGCATGGACGTCTGCATGAGCCCTAACACAGTTATATGAGCCTGAATCTTTCAAGACAGATACAGTTGAAGTCAAAAGATTGCATACACTTTGGTTGAAGTCAATAAAACTCGTATTGATCCCTCCACATGGTCCACAAACTATAATTTTTAGCCAGTTGTTTATACCTACTTTGCACTTGACACTTCAGTTTTACTTCAGTGTATCAAAATTCCACTATGTCAGAAGTTTACACAAACTCAAAAATCCAGAAAACAAGAACATTTGGGGAAAAACAGCTACAAAAGAATCTATAAACAGTAAAATGTGTACTATGTCGACAAGATGAAGAAAGAAGCCACTGTTCCAAAATCACCAATCAAAAAATACGTAGCAGTTTAGAACTTCACGTGGAGACAAAGATCTTTTATTACAGAAATGTCCTGTGGTCCATTGACACAAAAATCAAACTTTTTGGCCATAATGACCATTGGTAAAGGTGTGGAGGCTTGCAAGCCAAACAGTGAAACATGGCGGCTTCGTGTTGTAGGGTTCCTTTACAGAACAGATGGCATCAACCAGCTCTGGCTAACCAAAAGCAGCCCTGTGGATCCTGGAAGGTAAGTGATTCGTGAGACTACTGACCTGGCCGGTGGACTGGAGCCCCATAAATTCATCCAAACATCTATAATCCTACAATATAAGACAAGAGACCAGAGTATAAAAATCCCAAAACTCATAATCCAAATAAAGAAAAAAGCGAAATAGCCAGCTCACCGACAGCCACCGCAGGTGCACGGAACTCCGTCCTGATCAGACGCTTTGTTATCAAAACTTTCATAAAGATCGCTGATGCGATTGAAACGCGCCACCTGTTTCCCCCTGTCCATATATGACTGTGGCTCTGGAGCATCTGTTATTTTAACATGGATGGAATAAAGTCTGGATTTACAAAGGTGCTGGAACAGTTTAATCCTTTTACATCTATAATCCTAACTGATCTAAGAGAAGAAATATAAATGTAAACAATTGAGAGGAAGATGAGTTTTAATGAACGTGGCTAATGTGTATGTAAATTTATGACTTCAACTGCACACTAAATATATTGACATTACCTGTAAACTGAGGTTAAGGCCTCATTCACACTTTCGGTATTTTGTCAGTTTTTTCCATCCCTATTTGTAAGCCAAAACCAGGAGAGGAACAATCAGAGGAAAAGTCTAATAGAAACACATCACCACTTCTGAATTTATCACCCACTCCTGGTTTTGGCTTATAGAGACTGAGGTAAAAAACTGACCAAATACTGAGGTAGAATTATAACCAAATTCTGAGGTAAAATACTGATCAAGTACTCAGCTTGTGAATGTGGCCTAAACACGTTTTCCACGTTTCAAAAAGTGGACCCTAGTCACTCTGATCATAGTAAAAATGGAACACAGGTAGTACTCATGCTTCATTGGTCCAGTGCTGGCTCCTCATCACTCAGCAGCTGTAGTGTTGATGAGCTCAGTGACTGGCTGCAGCTCTTATGCATGCTGCGTCCATTAGGCTATTTGCACACGTTGCGGATTTTGCTGCGGATCTGCAGGTCCCAGCAGCTTTCCATGCGTTTACAGTACAATGTAAACCTATGGAAAATGCAATCCGCAGTGCCCATGCTGCGGAAAAAAACGCGCGGAAACGCTACGGGTTACATTCCGCAGCATGTCAATTCTTTGTGCGGATTTCGCTGCAGTTTACACCTGCTCCTCTATAAGAATCCGCAGGTGGAATCCGTACAAATTCCGCATAAAAACCTCGGTAATTTCGCGGTAAAGCGCAGTGCCTTTTACCTGCGGATTTCTAAAATCCGCTGTGGAAAAATCCGCAGAGCTCCTTTCTACGTGTGCACATACCCTCACGTTGACACCAGAGCAGTGGCGGGGAGGCGGTGCTACTATATCAGAGGTTAGGCTTGACTTTTCTTAAAATGGATAACTTCTTTAAAGGGAACCTGTCATATTGAACATGCAATGCACATTGTTGCCTGCTTGCTAAAGAACAGGAGAAGCTGAACAGATTGCTATATATTTTTGTGGCTCTAATGGGTATGTGCACACGTCAGGATTGCATCAGGATTTGGTCAGGATTTTTCATCAGGATTTGTAAGCCAAAACCAGGAGTGGAACAATTAGAGGAAAAGTATAATAGAAACATATGCACCACTTCTGTATTATCACCCACTCCTGGTTTTGGCTACAAATCCTGATGAAAAATCCTGACCAAATCCTGATGCAATCCTGAGCGTGTGCACATGCTTATTCTTTGCTTCTCAGTCAATTAATGAGGGTTTGACAGCCTTCCCTCTAAGGCTATGTGCACATGTACAGGTTTTTTCGCGCTTTTTCCGCGTTTTTTTGCGCTAAAAACGCTATAAAAACTCATTAAAAACGCATACATTATGCATTCTATCATTTAGAATGCATTCTGCATGTTCTGTGCACATGCGGTAAAAAAATGAGCATGTTCATTATTTTTGCGGATTTTCTGCGTTTTCCCCGCAATTCTATGCATTTGGGGGAAAAACGCGTCAAAATCGCGGTAAAATCGCGGTAAAAACGCATGCGGATTTCTGGCAGAAATGTCCGGTTTTGGTCAGGAAAATTTCTGCAAGAAATCCTGACGTGTGCACATACCCTAAGTGTGCATACAAAGATAGCGATCAGTCACTGAAAAGTCCAGATTAAGCAGAGAGTTAATGGGTTAAAGCACAGGTTCTGCTGAATCTTTTCCCATAAAGCTATCAATCTGCTCAGCTTCTCCTAACTATAACTCTCTAAGGCCGGAGTCACACTACAGCGAGATACGGCCGAGTCTCGCAGGTTAAAATCAAGCTCTGGCACCAGCATGTAAATATATATGTAAATATATGTTACACTTCTCTAGCGGCCAAATAATTGTCAGTGATGTGCCAAGGTTTTTTTTAATTTTTTTTATTACGTATTCTGTTCCTAGTGGATCATAATCAATAAGTTTCAGGTCCTTAAGTGCATGTGGACAGACAAAATGGAAACATTGCTACGATTTCATTCCAGCCATTAAAATATCTCTTCACTTGCAGAATGAAAGGCATGTCAGGGGAGCAATAGGTCTCAACAGGCACAGTACACTGATTAGAACACTCACTTGTAAACAAGTCTCATTATCAAGTATAACCAGAGACTTTTCCATATTGGCCTCCTGAGATCACAGGTATAGTCACACGGAGACAAATAGAAGAGAGCACAGTCTACAGCCTAGGACATTTACTTTCCACTGTCACTTTATGTAATAACTGTGGAATGCTTCAATAAATCCTATTGATTTTGAGATTATTTTTTCATGGCACATTATAATTTATGATAATGGTAAATTTAGGTTGATTTGTTTTGTGTTTTTATTTATAAAAAAAATTCAGAAATTTAACAAAAATTTAAAAAAATTGCAATTTTCTAACTTTGAATTAAAGTATAAGATTAATTTCACTAGTATCATTTTTGTTGTAATGTACCACAATAGCCAGATATTACTTATAAAATATATAAAATATATTTATGGGGCTTATAAAATCTGTCCTTTTTTTTTATTTTGCATTTTAGGATCATACCAGGCCTACAAGGGGTTGGATAGGTGATATCTTACTGATCAGTTGGCGTTCAACCGCTGGATCTTTCACCGATCGGCAGAACAGGATTTTTTTTTAACAAGACACTTTCATGCCCAACAGTCACTCCATTTATTCTGTGCGAGGCAGTCAGAAAAAGCTGAGATCAATAGGGAATGCACTGAGGCTGCGTTCACATCTGGCTCATTGAACTGTGGTGACCTCCCTCCGGTGAGATCACCGCTAGCACAGTGAGGAAAAAGTCTCACTGTGCAGTGGTGAGTTCACTGGGAGAATTCCACTATTACCCCTATTTTTAATAACCATTAAAGGCTAAGCAGAGAGCTGGGGGCCGATATTAATAGACTGGGAAGGTCCTTAGATATTGGCCCCTACCCAGACTAATAAATTCGGCTCATAGATATCTACTTTACCTTAGCTGGTCGTTAAAAATAAAGGGAACCCCACACCATTTTTTTTTTTCATTTATTTATGAACCAGAAATATCAGGACGTGTGAAGGGGGCCTTAGTGCCTCTCTGGTACAATTGTAGCATGAGAGCAGTAGGGCAAATACAGACCCTTTTGGCATGCCTAGAGTGGCCTTCCAGTATAAAACTGAGAGGGATATTACACTGCTTTACGAACACAATAAGTACAGTGTATTATGTAAGTGAACAAGCAATGGCATCTTCAAGTCCACTTGAAAAACGCTGGGGGGAAAACCTAATTAAAAAGAAACAAATTTCCACAAGAAAATGTTTGAATTTTTCAAATAAACATACATAAGTTTAATCACATATTCAATGACTTGCACTATAAAGTTATCTCATTTTTTTAAATTCTACCCTGTATTACACTTACTGAAAGACAATACTAGAAATGCTGTTATTTGACTAGTGCTCTGAAAATTATAGAATAAAAGTGTTAATTCATTTTTTTCCCAAAATGTTGCTAATGAAAACTACAACCTGTCCAGTAAATAACAAGCCTTTAAACAGTTACGTTGAAAAAGTGTCTTTTAGAGATGTTATCCAGCTTTTAACTAAAAAAAATTGGAAAACCTCAGTAAAAATATATCAAAGTGAAGTATAGTTACTTGTTCGCTTCACTTGGCTATGCAGTACAGAGCCTCTGGGCATGCTGTTAGTCTTTGCTAACAAGTGGCCACCATGTGAGAAGTCATATGCTGTGTTACTGGCATCATAGCTCCTACCGGTAAGCAATGATGTCACTAATACAGCCCCTGATCTCAGTGGCCACTGGTCACAAGATGGTCATATAAAAACACCGATATATTCCTTTTCTGTTTAGACACAACTATGAAACCTAAGATACCTTTTACTCAATCAAAATCAAATTTGTTGACCAAGAGAAGCATGTAGAGTAGTTGTTAATTATGTAGGATGCATTTCTTCGCTGCTTCTGTGCTGTGTAATTTATCTTGAGTTTATGCTTCTATGTTGGCTAAAATGTTTCTTTTCTCTTTGCTGAGTAGAAAACATATTACAGTAATTGAACCAGTGTTGGGACTGAAGAACACAAAATGAAGATGAAGCTGAAAGATGGAAGTAAAGACAGAAAACTTTAAGAAAGGTAAAGTACTAACCGAATTCAAAAGGATGAGATTTGGGGAATTTTAGAATAATGTTAGTAACGCACAGTGGCTGTAAATGAAATGAATGTTACATATTTATAGCATGATTTATTGCATTTGCTCTCCACAGGATACTATGGAGATTGGTGGGCTACCACTTGAACTCTGGCGATTGATTTTAGCATACTTGCCTTTGCGTGACCTCGGACGATGTGGCTTGGTCTGCAGGTCATGGCATGACCTTATAATCAGTCTGGACAATACCAGATGGCGACAACTATGCTTGAGTTGTGCAGAATGTAGACATCCCAACTGGCCTATCAAGCCTGAAGTAGAACCAAGGTCATGGAGAGAAGCTTTCAAACAGCATTATGTAGCTTCCAGAACCTGGACAAAGAACGCTCAGGACCTGGAGTCCTCCAACTGCTTATATCTGTTTAGGAGAAAGAAGGATAGAAGAGTTCTCTATGTTGGTTATGGCTGTGAGTTTGAAAACCTTAGGACTGCCGTAGCATCAGCTAACATTTATGACCGGATTATCCTACAACCTGGTGTTTATGAAGAGCAAAATGAGATTATTCTAAAAGTTCCTGTAGAGATCATGGGACAAGGAAAGCTTGGAGATGTGGCTTTACTTGTCTGCATTGACCAGCAGTGTCCTACTTCTCGACTATGCAATTTGGTTTTCATGCCTGCTTGGTTCACACCAATAATGTATAAGGTGAGAATAATTGTGAATGTGTACAACAATATTTCACGTATTCTCTGGCTTCATTTGACCTCACCTCAACTGGTCTACTCTGTTGAGGAGCGTCACTGCTCATGTCATGCTGATTGACAGCCGGCTCCCAGCATCTAGGCATCGCGGAACCAGCTGTCAATACCCTTCATCAGAGAATACCAGAAGAGAAAGGGCTGCTCTGACGTGAGGACAAATGAAGACAGAGCATCACCATCTGCATCTGGAGAGATGTCGAAGGTAGGTAGATATCTGCAGGTAAAGCTCTTAGTCTCATGAAGAAGGGAAAAAAAAGCCCAAAGTGCCGTTCATGAGCTATCAACACTTTTTTTTTTACAACTTATCTAGGAGTCCAACTACTACTGCTGTCTAGCAATGGTGGTCTTTTCTATTGAGCTTTTATGCGCATCTTTATAGCTGACCAGGATGGCTGGAACACCTAATCTTGGCCAGCTTCCGTATAGTGCTTATAATGTTTGTCTCCTAGGCAATGAACTATATACCAAAGAAAATGTGTTTTTAATATATCTCTAAAATGGCTATAACTATAAATATATATATATATATATATATATATATATATTCTTAGCTTCTTAGCAAGCATGATCAAACAATAGCCATCTATGAAGATGAGAATAACTAATTACAAGGGAATCTGTCACCAGGTTTTTGCCACTTAATTTGAGAGCAGCGTAATGTAGAGACAGAAACCCTGATTTCAGCAGTGTGTCATTTATTGGGCTGCTTGCTGTAGCTTTGAAAGCATCACTGTTTTATAAGCAGGAGATTATCCCTAGAGGACTAGTATACCTACTACCATGTAGTCCTGCATATTCATAAGCCCTGTATAGCCTCACCCCAACCATTGATTAGCAGCTTTCTACCTATGCACAGTATACATAAGCTGACAATCAATGGTGTAACAGAAACACATGGCCTACTTGCACAATGAACAAGTCTGTAGGAACCTGTTCACACACCACCAAGAAACTTGAAGACACAAAAGAGCACAGTGAGGTCAAAAATACTCTGTTGTAAAAAAAAATCACAGTAATAAGCAAGTGCTAGTCAAAAGATGGAAAAAACAGGGTATTTAGTTGATACTTTTTTTGCAAAAAATGTATACTAAGCTGCTCCACCAATCGTATACTAAGCTGTTCCATCCAGCATGTCCACATGAAAATTCCCTCTCTGAACCCTGCTTATACTTACTCTCTCTCTCTCTTTCTCTCTCTCTCTCTCTCTCTCTCTCTCCCTCTCTCCCTCTCTCCCTCTCTCCCTCTCCTCAAAAACCATGCCCAGGAACTCAAAAACCATGCGCAGTACATAGAGCCGGATCCAGCTAAAAAACGGATCCGGTACATCAGTTTGCATCCGTTTTTTCACTATTTACACCGGATCCGTTTTTTAGCAAATTTGCCGGATTGTGCCTGAAACCAAAAACCTGATGTGTGAAAGCAGCCTAAGGGGTTAATGTCACCTTGCTAATGTTAATAATGGAGAGGTGTCAATAAGACACCTATCCATTATTAATCCTATGTTCATGAAGGGATAAAAACACACACACACATTAGGAAAAAAGTATTTTAATGAAATAAAGACACATGGTGTTGTAATAGTTTATTAAACGCTCAATCCAATTGAAAACCCTTGTCGCCTGAAACAAAGTTAAAATAAAAAACAACAATATCCCATACCTCTCCGCCGTACAGTCAAATCCCACGATGTAAATCCATCAGAAGGGGTTAAATAATTTTGCAAGCAGAAGCCTGCTTATGCAGCTGTGCTCCTGCCTGTAAAAAGTGGGGAATGAATGGAAAGCAGGGGAACATAGCTACCTAGACTTGCGGTGCTGCGCCCTCTGCTGGCGTAAACTCATAACTCGAGTGTGAGAATTTTTCAGAATGTTTTCTCACGCTCGAGTTCATATGAGGTTATGCCACCAGGGGCGCAGCACCGCAAGTCTAGGTAGCTACGTTCCCCTGAATTCCATTCATTCCCCACTTTTTACAGGCAGGAGCACAGCTGCATTAGCAGGCTTCTGCTTGTAAAATTATTTAACCCCTTCTGATGGATTTACATAGTGGGACTTGACTGTAACGCCGGAGAGGTAAGAGGTATGGGATATTGTTGTTTTTTATTTTAACTTTGTTTCAGGTGACAAGGGTCTTCAATTGGATTGAGCGTTTATTAAACTACTAGATGGTGGCCCGATTCTAACGCATTGGGTATTCTAGAATATGCATGTATATAGCAGCCACATACTATATAGCACAGGCCACGTAGTATATAGGAGCCATGTAGTATATAGTACTGTCCACGTAGTATATATCAGCCATGTAGTATATAGTACTGCCCACATAGTATATAGCAGCCATGTAGTATATAGTACTGTTCACGTAGTATATAGCAGCCATGTAGTATATAGTACTGCCCACGTAGTATATAGCAGCCATGTAGTATATAGTACTGCCCACGTAGTATATAGATGCCATGTAGTATATAGTACTGCCCACGTAGTATATAGCAGCCATGTAGTATATAGTACTGCCCACGTAGTATATAGCAGCCATGTAGTATATAGTACTGCCCACGTAGTATATAGATGCCATGTAGTATATAGTACTGCCCACGTAATATATAGCAGCCATGTAGTATACAGTACTGCCCACGTAGTATATAGCAGCCATGTAGTATATAGTACTGCCCACGTAGTATATATCAGCCATGTAGTATATAGTACTGCCCACGTAGTATATAGCAGCCATGTAGTATATAGTACTGCCCACGTAGTATATAGCAGCCATGTAGTATATAGTACTGCCCACGTAGTATATAGCAGCCATGTAGTATATAGTACTGTTCACGTAGTATATAGCAGCCATGTAGTATATAGTACTGCCCACGTAGTATATAGCAGCCATGTAGTATATAGTACTGCCCACCTAGTATATAGATGCCATGTAGTATATAGTACTGCCCATGTAGTATATAGCAGCCATGTAGTATATAGTACTGCCCACGTAGTATATAGCAGCCATGTAGTATATAGTACTGCCCACGTAGTATATAGCAGCCATGTAGCCCACGCAGTATTTAGCAGTGTGGGCACATATCCCTGTTAAAAAAAAAAAGAATTAAAATAAAAAAGAGTTACATACTCACCCCTTGGATCCAATGGCACTGTGGCGATGGGCGCGCGGCTGCTGCCATCTTCCGTTCCCAGGATGCATTGCGAAATTACCCAGAAGACTTAGCGGTCTCGCGAGACCGCTAAGTCTTCTGAGTAATTTCGCAATGCATCGCTGGGAACGGAAGATGGCGGCCGGCTCTGCGGACAACGGAGGGTGAGTATAGCAGGTTTTTTGTTTTTTTTATTATTTTTAACATTACATTTTTTTACTATTGATGCCGCATAGGCAGCATCAATAGTAAAAAGTCGGGGACACACAGGGTTAATAGCAGCGGTAACAGAGTGCGTTACCCGCGGCATAACGCAGTCCGTTACCGCCAGCATTAACCCTATGTGAGCGATGACTGGAGGGGAGTATGCGGGCGCCGGGCAGTGACTGTGGGGAGGAAGGAGCGGCCATTTTCATCCGGACTGTGCCCGTCGCTAATTGGTCGTGGCTGTTTTGCCGCGACCAATCAGCGACTTGGATTCCATGACAGACAGAGGCCGCGACCAATGAATATCCGTGACAGACAGACAGACAGAAGGACAGAAAGACGGAAGTGACCCTTAGACAATTATATAGTAGATATATATAGTAGTATATATATATATATATATTTATATATATATATACAGTGTATATATATATATATATATATATATATATATATATATATATATATATATATATATATATATATATATATATATATATATATACACACACACATACCTATACTATGTGGATACATTAATTTTAGCTATTCTAACCTGTCAGTGTGATTTTACATTGCACCGCACTGAATTGCTGGCTTTTCTATAGAACACCGGTGCGTATTTCTCGCAAGTCACACTGATGGTCCGTGTGTAATCCGTTTTTTTCTCGCACCCATAGACTTGCATTAGCGATTCTCGGCCGAGATACGCTGGCAATCGCAGCATGCTGTGATTTCACTCGGATCCTGAATGCGGCCGAGAAAACAACGGATAATAGGAGCTGCCCCATAGATTAACATTGAGCCGAGTGCTATGCGATTTTTTATCGCATTGCACTCGTCCGTATTACGGTCTAGTGTGACTCCGGCCAAATTCGGCATTACAAAAGAAATGGTATTCCTCCTCTATCTTCTGCTGGATCCAGTGGCATTTTTGGGGAGGAAAAGGCAAGATTGAGGTCTCCTATAGTATAGCTAACAACCCATAATTCATTGATGGGGACTTTTAAGAGATGGCTATTCACACTACTTGACCACCTTTTATTCAGCAAAGTAAACCTATAGCTAAAGTGCATTATTATTTGTAGAACTGAGATTTGATTGTCTTTTTCTTTCACTAGACATCCATTGGTTATGTCCAGTTTGACAACTGCAACTTTGAGAATGGGCAACTACAGATCCACGCTCCCGGAACGTGCCAGATTAAATTTTGCACTTTTAACCAGTCCAGCATACATTTCCACAACGTGTCGCTCAGTGTGCTTGAGAACTGTGAATTTATTAACAGTGAAAATGCCTCCGTGACTGTGGAGGGATCGCCCACTTCTGACAAAAACTGGGCTTGTAAGCATCTCTCCACCTCTGCCAAGTCAAGGGCCATCCTGTACACGGCTTCTGAGACCTCTCTGTCTGGAAATACTGATTTTTTAGCTGCTGGGTCACCCGGTGCAAAAATGAGGACATGTGAGATCTTAGTTAATGGAGACCAAAGCCACTTACTTCCTCAATCAAAATCCCAAATATTAGAAGATCACACCAATGATAAGGAAAATGAACTGAATGGAAACTTTTACATGGGTAAGGATGGGGAGGCCATGACTCTGGATACAGATTACAGTGACAGTGAATTGAGCACAGTCAGTGAGAACGAAGACGATGACCAGTCAGTGTATAAATTGTCTTATCATTCTCATGGGCTGAGTCACATGCTAGCCAAATCTCTACACTGCCGGCCACAGACGAATGGGCTCCTCGCTTTACAGAGTGAAATGGCTTTGAAAAGTTTGCATCAAGAGCTACAAAAGGACAAGGAATTGCAATCTATTGCCAACTCGGTCCTAGGATGTCTCGTATGGAAGTGCCTTTTTAGAGATGGTAAAGGTGGCATCTTTATTTGCTCACAGGGGCAAGCAAGACTGGAAGGTTGTATATTTAGGGATCTGACCTATGCAGTCAGGTGCATTCAAAATAGCAAGGTAAGTGGACTGAAAGTAATATTCAAAATGAAAGTGACATTGCCATGCGTAATACATAAAAGGACATTTTAGTGCCAAAACGTAGAGAAAAAAAGAGTTTGATGGCTAACTGCAGTACAGACATGACCACTGTTCCTAATCTCACTGCTGGCACTACGGAAATCTAAATCCCCATAACTAGCATTGGTGTTGGATGTGCACATGTCCCCATGGGAAAGCGGAACAAGCCCAGGTGTGCTGTACAGGTTGTAAATGTAGCTGCATGTGTTTGGAATGGAATATATTTTCTGTTATCGTTTGCATTATGATACACATCGACCTAATTCAAACATCGTGATTTTTATTTGTACGTAAAAACAAAATCCAATTTTGATCAGGATTTTGGATCAGAATTTCATCAGTGTATCTCCTCATTCATTTTCTCATATTCCGAGAAAAAGAAAAATTGTAAAACATCTTCTACCCGATACAATGTTAAAATTGGACTTCATACAGATTGCACACAGATTTTCTTCTCCCATGAACATATTGACTTGTATTGAACCTACAGAGAACCAGGAGTATACTCTCATGGGTACAAATATAGATATGAAAATAGAGCCCAAGTCATTAATTTGCAATATCAAAAACAGATTTTTATTATACAAAGCTCATTCACAATAAATATCGGCTAAAAGCCAAAATGCAAAACACATAAGGAGAAAATAGGGGAGAGAACACAAAAATAAAAAACAAAAACAGCCAAGAAAGGTACCTCCATGTTTGTTGGCGCTAAGAGCAAGTATAGATTTGTCGAGTAGGCACCCCTCTATCCACATCACTTGTATAGGGAGCCCATGCCGGCAATAGCCGTTCTTAATGTAACTGAAGTACCCTTTCTCAATAGCACAGCATTTGCTTACCCATGTGGGAAGGAGAGACCTTGGCAGGCTGAATATAAAGTATTTTGTCCTGATCAAAAAACGGACATGCTTCCGTTTTTTAATTTTTTTTGCAGACACACGATCATCCAAAAAACACAGACCAAGGCCGATTACTATAATGGGTACATGTTCTATCATTGGAAAAAGCAGACCACATATGTGAAAATTTGATGTCTGAATGAGTCCTTAAAACGAGACCTGCCTTGAAATATATCCACAACCCCCATCCTAATAGTACTACTGTGAAAATAGATGTATTAACATAGGGACAGACTACATTATGTGCAATTACAGCCAACTTAATGGGGTTCGTCTCCATGATGACCTCTCCATGGGATAAGTCATTAATATTAGATTGGTGGAGTGGCGCCCTTATCAATCAGCTGCTATCTACTCCGCCAGATGTAAACATTTATTTTTCTTTGATTATGTAGCAACATCATATTCTGCAACACTTTACAGATATAATCCCTGTTCCCCATTGGGGCTATCAATCTAAGTTCCCTATCAGTATGTCTTTGAAGTGTAGGAGGAAACCCACACAAACACGGGGAGAACATACAATCTCCTTGCAGATGTTGTCCTTGGTGGGATCTGAACTCAGAACAACAGTGCTGACCAGTGAGCCAATGCTTTGAGCGAATTTGGAAAGCACATATAAAATGATTGTGTAGCAGATTCTGACGGGTACTTTACAACAACTCCTATCTGAACCCCTTACCTACCTTGAAAGTACTCTGTACATCATGGTCGGTGGGTAGACTTACTGAGTGCATCCAGGCACTCAGGAAAACCTGCAATACTTATATTGTACCAAACTTTTTGGTTTTCCCCTTCCAGATTGTTATGTTGAGCAATGATGTTTACCACTGTAAAGCATCCGGAGTCTTTCTGCGCCTGGCAGCAGGAGGTCTTATAGCTGACAACAACATCCATTCCAACACCGAAGCAGGAGTGGATATCCGCAAAGGAGCCAATCCTGTTATACTGGTATGTGAAACTACATAGAAATGTGTGTGTTAAAAGCAGTACAGGGCTTTCATGTGTGTAGATATTACAAAGTTTTTTTGCTACTCTGTGACTGCAAACTTCTGAATTCTAACAGCGTGCTCACCGTACACTGTCAGGATTCTCCAATGCCTGGATGTCTACATTACTACTAGACTTGCTTGACTTCGCTAAATTCAAGTGCATTGAGCAGATCTGCAATTTTTTAACTCCATACTTCACGGTGTCTTGCTCATGCTATCTTCTGATAATCTAATATAGTGAAAAGTCAGAGAGCGAGAGTCTTTAAAGGGAAGGTGTCAGTTGATTCATGCTGTCCACACCATGTATGCTTGCAGCCATGTATGTTTTTCTCTTAAATGCTGCAGCCTTTCAGAGAAAATTTGGTGCTATCCAGGCTGGTCTCTCTCCACGACACTCAGGTGATTTGACGGGTCCCCCTCTTTCTATCATCTGAAGCGGTGTGTGGAAAAGCCAAACTGATGCGGCGCTGATCTAGTTTTGTGTCTGCCTATGGTCCCCAGCTGGATCTTCAAAGAGAAAAACCTACCTGACTGCAACCGTGCAGCTAGTCTCTGATGCATGCTGCCTGTGAATTGAGCAGCATGAATTGACTGACCACTTCTCTTTGAAGGCTTGTGTAGCATATAGCTCCACCACATACTTTAAGAACAATGCATTTCGAGAAATGAAGAAGTGTTCATACAGTCATGCTTGCCTTTAGCTTCCCTATTGACAGATAATATAGCACAGATATTAACAAGGTACAGTAAGTTCAATTTTCTTTATAGCATTGCGCCCATGGCCCTACGAGTCCTCTTCCACCATGTTTCATATCTCACCGTCATATGCTTCCAGTTGGTTTTCTGGACATTTGCTTTAGGAGTTGACGTTCTCTAACGGACCCCAGCAGTTTGACACTATATTTTGTTGTAAAGGCACGGATGATTGACCTCGTGGAGACCAAAACATCCAACACCGCGGAGACACCATCACGTGTTTCTCAACGGTGAAAGGCCTGGCTATTCACTGCCTGCGTTGAGAAACACGTGATGGTGTCTCCGCAGCTCCTCTACTTGCAACTGTATTTTGTTGTAGGCAGGCTTTATTTTTCTGCAAAGGATTTTTGCTTTGCTATTGTCCTCTGAATACTGTGACCAGTAAAGCATTTTGGCTGCAGTTCTATGGAAATTGATGCTGTAGTGCTATTTCTGTCAATATTATTTGCATTGTCAGTTCTTAACCCCTTAAGGATGCAGCCAGTTTCAGCCTTAAAGGGGGTTATCCAGGATATGATAAAAATATTTGGCAGGAAGTGTGCTAAAATAAAAAAAAAATAAATAAAATTAAATAAAATAAAATAAAAAAAAAATGGCAAGGGAATGGACTGATTGTTAATTCCCTCACCACTCTTGGGGTCCCTAGTGTTCACTAGTCCTGCAGATGGAGTGTAGCAACTATGGACATGCAATCTATGCACTGAGCACTGTACCTAGCTGTGATGTAGTAGACTAAGCTGAGACCAGTAAAGGTACCTTCACACTCAGCGACGCTGCAGCGATACCGACAACGATGTCGATCGCTGCAGCGTCGCTGTTTGGTCGCTGGAGAGCTGTCACACAGACAGCTCTCCAGCGACCAACGATCCCGAGGTCCCCGGGTAACCAGGGTAAACATCGGGTTACTAAGCTACATATTTACCTACCGCTGTCTGTCCCCGGCGCTCTGCTTCTCTGCACTCCTCCTGCACTGACTGAGCACAGCGGCCGGAAAGCAGAGTGGTGACGTCACCGCTCTGCTTTCCGGCTGACCGACGCTCACAGCCAGTGCAGGGGGAGTGCAGAGAAGCAGAGCGCCAGGGACAGACAGCGGTAGGTAAGTATATAGTGTTTTTTTTTACTTTTACGCTGGTAACCAGGGTAAACATCGGGTTACTAAGCGCGGCCCTGCGCTTAGTAACCCGATGTTTACCCTGGTTACCAGTGAAGACATCAATGGATCGGTGTCACACACGCCGATCCAGCGATGTCAGCGGGAGACGCAGCGACGAAATAAAGTTCTGGACTTTCCTCAGCGACCAACGATCTCCCAGCAGGGGCCTGATCGTTGGTCGCTGTCACACAGAACGATTTCCTTAACGATATCGTTGCTACGTCACAAAAAGCAAGATATCGTTAACGATATCGTTATGTGTGAAGGTACCGTAACTGTCTGCAGCAGTTGCATGCGAATGGTAGGCACATTATCACTGCAGGAGGCACATTATCACTGCAGGACTGCTAAAATGGTGCTACTGTAGCAATGTGGACTTTGATTGGGTGTTTTTCATTGGTACTGTAATTGTGTACAGGCTAAAAAGCCTAAAGTTAAAGATGACACATTTCCTTTGTATTTTAGGAGAAGAATATACATTGTCATTTTTTAACATTTTAAAAATTACAAATCGGAAAATGGGCCAATGTTAATTTTGGGCACCCTTGAAAATGTGTGTGCTCAGATAACTTTGACCAAGGTTTCCAACCTTAAAGGGGTATTCCCATCTCCAAGATCCTATCCCAATATGCAGCAGGTGTAATAATAGTAATATTAGCAAGTACCTCTAATAGAAATTTAGTATAGTTCTTCAGATTCGCTATGTCTCTTTCCTCATGTGCAGGCATTGTAGGGCTTTGGGCATCTATGGCTTTCAACGGAGGAAATATGAGGCCATCCGTCGCTAATACAAGTCTATGAGAAAAAAACGGATCCGGCGGCATCAGTGACTGGATCCTTTTTTTTTTTTTTTTTTTTAAATTCGACGGATTTTGACTGATGGCACTGATATGTGAAAGGGGCCTCACATAGCCTATAGGCTGCAGGTTTGCTATCTGCATTGTATTAACCCTGCATTGTGTGATTTTGAAGCAGTAATTATCATATTTTTAAGTTTGGACATATTTGTGAATGGTCATCACCTAGCGATCAGTTATTTAATTACAAAATTTGTTAACCTCTGCCTGACCTTTGCCATATATATGAGTACATGCACAGCATAATATAGTGCCATCTAAACATTTGGGCAGGCCTGGTCAAAATTATTGTTATTGTGAACAGTTAGGCTAGGTTCACATTGCGTTAGTGCAGTCCGTTCAACGCATATGTTATACGGACTGTGTTAATGCAAGTGCAGAAAAAGATCGCGTTTATGCAATCGCGCTAGCGCAGATGCTCTATCTGAGCTAGCAATGACGGACCCGAAAACGCTGCAGACTGCGTCCGAGGGTCCGTCACAGAATGACGGCACATCGCTAACGCATGCCGATTATGACATGAGTTAGCGATGCGCTACATAATGGCAGTTAATGGGTGCGCTAACGCATCCGTTACATAGCGTTAGTGCCGCTATGTAAAGGCTGCCATCAGCGGACTGCACTTAACGCAATGTGAACCCAGCCTTAAACAAGTTGATGATGAAATGATCTCTAAAGGGCAAGACAACGGACAAAGTAACGGACTGGTATCCTATGTTCCCATTGAAGTGGATTATCTGGTGAACCGTACACTGTGTTCTATAGCAGTATGAGGTACTTGATAGCATATGGTACCAATAATTCATGTTTTGTATTCTTCACCTTCTTTTCCATGTGAACATAATGTAACTGGCAGTGTAACAGGATACACAGTGGCCTCCGCTCTGGCATTGTTGTCCTAGGCAACGGGAAAGGCAGCATCCGCAGCAATCAGATCTATGGGAATAAAGAAGCTGGCATTTATATATTGTACAATGGGAACCCTGTGGTGAGGTATGTTCTGAAGCTCTCATTATAGTCTTTCTGTTTCTTTAGCTGTATTTTTTGGATGTTTAGAGCATTAATTTCACAGAATGTCTCCAAAGCAGTGTTCTGAAAGAAAACGGAGCTAGCTACAGTGGGTATAAAACGTTTACACACCCCTATTAAAATGTCAGGTTTCTGCAATGAAAGAATAATTACTTCAGAACATTTTCCATCTTTAATGTCACCTATAATCTGTACAATTCAATTGAAAAACAAGCTGAAATGTTTTCTGGTGAAAAATAAAGAACTAAAATAATGTGGCTGCATAAAGTAACCCCACTTCTTTGCAGTAGCACTCCAAATCTGTCAGATGGTAATGGCCTCTCCTGCGTACAGCATTCTTCATTTTAATAGGTTTCAGGCCTGGGCTCTGGTAGGGCCATTTCAAAACTTTGATCTTCTGGTAATGCTATTTTGTTGATTTGGAGATATGCTCAGGGTCATTTTTATGCTGAACGGTGACATTCATCTACAGTTTTTTTAACAGAGGCCTGAAGGTTTTGATACAAAATTGAGCAATGTTTTGAAATGTTCATAATTCGCTCCACCTTGACTATAGCATCAGTTCCAGCTGCCGAAAAACAACCCCAAAGAATACTCCTGCCCCAACATGCTTCACTGTGGCTATGGCGATTTTTGGTGATGCACAGCGTTGGCAAACATACCGTACCATTTGAAACTTTGGCCAAAAAGTTGAACCTTGGTCTCATCGGACCATAACACATTTTCCAATATGCTTGTGGCAGATCTGATGTGTTTGGCAAAACATAGACGTGTTGGAAGTTTTTCTTTGTAAGAAAAGGCTTCCACCTTGCCACCTGTCATACAGGCCAGACCTAAGGATAATATTGGAGATTATTGTTACATGCAATACACAACCAGTACTTGCCAAAAATTCAAGCAGCTCCTTTAATGTTGCTGTAGGCCTTTTGACAGCCTGCGGGACCAGTTTTTTTTTTTGTCTTTTCATTAATTTCTGAGGAATGTCCAGTTCTAGGTAATGCCACTGTTGTGCCAAATTTAAGCCACTTCTTGATAATAGTCTTCAGTGTTCCATAATATACTGTATCTAATGCTTTGGAAAAAAATTTTTTTACCATTATCTTGACTTCTAACATAAGAAATGTTAACAACCCTTTGCTGTGTTATACGTTGCTTACGGACAATGCCTTCTTCTGTAAATGCAATTAAGGAAATGTCAGTTAAAACCTACTAGAACATCTACCTTATATTGGGTTAATGGGAATTACTTGAACCCCTTCATGACCTTGGACGTACCCAAAACGTACTGGGAAGAGGTTGCCATCCTAGGATGTATGGGTACGTTCTGGGGGCACAGTAGCTATGCCCGCTTGATCGCCACCAGGAGCTCGGCTTATATGACAGCTGAGACCCAGCTCTCACAGTCAGGAGCGGTGCCTACACAGTCCCCTGCTGTTTAATCCCCAAATGCCGCAAGCAATATTGATCACAACATTTAGGAGGCTGGGAGAGGGAGAAGGTTATGGGAAACCTGTTAAACTAGAGCATGGTCTAAGAGGCAGCACTGACAGTTATAAAGCATTGCAATGCGTTATACCAGTGATCAGAGTGAGAAAAGTTAAAGTTCCATAGAGAGACTAAGTAAGAAAGTAAAAAAGATTAAAATATGGTACAATTTATATTTTAAAATCACAAAATAGTAATAAAACAAATTATACCCATAAATACATATTTTTATGTTAAAAATATAATAAACAAACAAAAGTACATATATTTGGTATCGCTGTGTACGGAACAACCAGACCTATAAAACCATCACACTAGTTAACCCCTTCAGTGAACAACATAAAAAAGAGGCAAAAGCATGTCGGGGCTGCACAGGACATCACATCACACAGGCATTTACATGGGTAAGCTGGATTGATCTATTTGGGGTATTGACTTCCATAGGTTTAACCAATAAAGTCCAACTGATATCCCAATTAAAGGCACTTCATTCATTGCAATTTTAACTTTTTTCCAATCCCATCAGGATAGAAATATAGAAGAGATCCTTTGTTAAAAAATTAAATTTTATTTAAATCAATTTTAAAATACAAATAGTACAAGAGTATGCCACAGTAAGGGACATCACCAGGATCCAGACAAATTACAACAGTAATAACCAGGAAAAACCATCTACTGTCATTAATATAACCAAATATTATATATATATATATATATATATATATATATATATATATATATATATATATATACACCAGAGAAAAGTGCCGCATAGTAACTATTTCAACATAACAAGTGTTATCTAATCATGCTCTGCTTGATCAATCCATAAGTATAGCAAATGTTAATTAGTAAAAATATGATCATTACCATCTATATATCCCTCAATATGGATAGGTAGGGAACGTTAGGGAATTATCGCTATAGCACCTTTCAGTTATCACAGTATTACTGTATGTCAGAACTAGGCCATGGATATTTAGTGCAATAAGAGAGATTTATCAACCAATACCTATACTTATGGATTGATCAAGCAGAGCATGATTAGATAACACTTGTTACGTTGAAATAGTTACTATGCGGCACTTTTCTCTGGTATATATATATATATATATATATATATATATATATATATATATATATATATATATATATATATATATATATATATATATATATATATGTAATATTTGATTATATTAATGACAGTAGATGGTTTTTCCTGGTTATTACTGTTGTAATTTGTCTGGATCCTGGTGATGCCTGATTGCTTCACTCCACATATGGCTATATCGAGGGTATGAGTACCAAGTATTTTGATACTGGCATGTGTGCAATGGCTTACTTTGGTCAAAATAGGTCATGTTAACATTAGAACATTGGGCTATGGTTGTTACATTCCTTATACGTCTGTATATATGCTGTACAGCTTCCACCGACCCTGTTTACAATAAGTAGTTATGTCCTCTACACCTGAGCCTCTGCTGCTTTTGTGACTTGTACTGTCCACATTTTCTGTGATATATTTTATGCCTCATTATTTAATACATTTGTTGAATTATTACTTTTTTGGACTATAGCTCCATGTCTTTTGTAGGATTGAGTATATACGGAGTGTCCATTAACATTTTTGCTGGTCTTATAGTGTGGCATTGGGCCAGTTCATATGGATTTACAGTATGTTTCAGTGGATTTTGATTTAAAGCATAAAAAAGATATAAAGTCGATTTTCTGTGATGATGGTCATGTAAGATTTGATTCCTGGTTGCCCCATATTGGGTGCTGGTTCATTTTCTGTCCTGAGAAATCCATGAAATTTGTATGCATAGGAGTCCAGTAGGCGGTCCTGCTAGCTCTGTGTGCAGTGTCATTCAGGTAAGTCTGTCAATCACTGTCAAAGATTTGTGTGCATAGAAACACCCATGGGTTTCAAGGAATACAATTTACTGTAGGTTTTAATTAAACTTTTCCCACAAAAATGTATACCAATCTGCTCCACTTCTCCTGCCCTATAACATCCTGCCTGCAGACCAGATACCATTTCCAACATGCCAGGTGTACTTTTAGATTAGATTTTTCGATTTTTCTCAAATTGACCAAAGTGGGCAAATGAAGATGAGATGGGTCTGACCATGAATAAAGAAAACTGTAATAATGTACGATGAAAGGAAGGGACTGATGAGGCATTGACCCAGAGAATGCATTGAAGCTTGTCCATTGGGACTGCATTGTTTTAGAACTGTATTCCTTATCTTTTACTTTGATGTAAGTTGGCTTACTTACAGCAATTGCATCAATAGCTTGAGCGATGGGCAATTTGGGAGAGGTATATTAGGATTTTACAGATTAAATGTATTGATAATTTATTATTTTACTCCAGGTGGGCTTTTTTCTAATGATTTACATGGTGGTTGTATTTTACATTGTGTTACAGCCACAATCTTGACTACGGGTTTCCTAATAAGAGCCTCATATTTGCCTAGAAACCTGTTGGTCCAGGCTAGGAGACCCGCTGTCAAGCTGTGACTTGTAGCCATAACAGACAGTAGCGTAAGTCCACTATATGTTCATGTGCATACACCTTTAGTGTTTGTTCAAACAATCATAAAGCTGTGAAAACTGGAGCAGAATAAAGTTGTTGTGAAAACTCGTATAGACAGTATTTAAAGGTTTTTTTTCAGGCATTTTCTAGTGCAGATGCCGCCTGTATTTTACCGTAACAGAATAAGCCTTATTTACCCTCTTTGGTTCCACTGCTGCCTTGCCATCGCTGACCCCAGTCTTTGTTGACATAGCTGCAGCTTTGATATAAAGATGACAGCATATGACTACTGCAGCCAATCACTGGGCTCGCTGGTCAGGCCAATGTAGTCAACACGAGATCACCGAGTGCAAAAATTGTCTGCAGTAGTAGTGTTCTGTAGTCATGACATCAGTATTTCAGCTGCACACTAACACTCAATCTAGTGCAGCACTTTAGAAATAATAGTTATTAACCTTGAAGGGGTTGTCCGGTCAAAACCGATAAGTCTGTAGTCATTCTGTGTGACTGCAGACTAATGAATACCCCCAGCACACACTGTGGGCCTGAAACTGGCGAATCTGCAGCACACAGTGTGTGCACTGAGGGGATTCATAAGTCTGCAGACTTATCGGTTTTGACCAGATGACCCCTTGAACACTCACCCTATTAAAATAGCCAGTCAGGAATATTTTAATTATATGTATAATAATAATTTTCAGTTATGTTTTAATATAATTTCCCCTTTTTGAAAGCTGATGCAATACATGTATAAAAAGGAGAGGTGATTTTGCCGTCTCTGTTGTGATTTAGAAACTTTTCTGCAGTCGCTTATGTTTGAGAAGAAAAATAGAGGATATCCAGCCTAGCCCATTGTATCAACATAACCAGCTCTTTTATTTTATCTCAGACACAAGTTAGGAGGAATACTAGCCCTCAATAAAGAGACCTATCTTTGCATGGAGACTTATTGAGAGGCAGTATCCCCCTTGAGCTACATCTACGGCATCTCATTGAGCCAAGCAGTACCTTCTCTGTAATGATGAGGGGCAAAAACTTCAAAACTGTGCATTCTACAGATTAGTCTCTGATTTGGCTAGTATGAGCAATGGTACTTTGCCCTTTTATCTGAACAAGTTTTAATGGAAATAAAATTCACATTTTTGCACAGTATATCGATGTGCTTGTGTGGTGAATAGTTGGGTTCTCCTTCAATGGTAGAGGCCAGAATAACATAGAATGTTAGGAATGCTAGAGATAAGCACACTTTCCAGAAGTATGTTTTATACTTGCTTATGCAAATAGGCTCCTCAGTAAGAAAGAGGCCAGGAACTCTAGTACCTCCTATTGGAGGTAGCAATCCCATAAGTCAATATGGACCCTTTAAGGAGCCTTGCAACATAACTTAGGATAAGAAGCCAAAGCAGAAACTTCATTTGCAGACGTTTGTTTTTTGGTTGTTTGACTCTCATCAGTGCAAAGCGTGAGATGAGATTTGATTTGGCTTGGTGACAGGCCTCAGACAGCGGGTTTTAGGGGTAAAGTTTCTTCTTTTAGATATTCTCACGTCAGGGTAAGGAAACTTATAGGCCATGCAATGCTTTTCTGAGAATTTAAATGTCAAAAAAGCCTCTTCAGGGAGAAGGGGGACAGGGGAGCTCTACTGTCACCTATTTGAGGTAGCAATCTTAAAAATCAGTATTGACCCTTTAACGAGCCTTGCTGAATGACTTACAATAAGAAGCCAAACTAGAAACTCAATCTCCATACACTGTTTCAATGTTTCAAAGCAGGAGAGTTGATTTTGGCTTAATTATAAATGGGTTGAACTTTGGCTCATTGCTTGTCGGGGGAATAACTCTATAATACAGCGCTATGTCTGGCACACAGAGTGACTGTAGCTCAGTAATATTAAATTGCAATGTGAGCTTTAAAGTAGGGTGCATGTTTTATTATAGTGATGTAGATAAAATGATGTATTAGCTTGAATTTTAGTATAAACCTGTCGGTCTTGTTGTTTTCTTCACATAGGCTATTTATAAATGATGTACTAATACCGGTGAGACTCATGCTGTAGTATGTTGCGATCTGATGAACCGTGTAAGGTGCTTTGGCAAATAGTACAAGCTGGTTGTTCCTCTAGAGAATTGCTGAAGATAATGTCAAAAGTAAAGAAAAAAGCTACATATTATGTGGGTGGATCATCAGTGTTTAATTTTATTGTTTATTCCATTTTGATCATACGAACATTTAGCTTGTATGAAAACATTTGTACACGACTATATATGCAGATATTTTGTCACCTTGATCTTCCAGATGTGTGTATGAAAATCATTACTTTGCATGAGGAATGAGGAGCATATTACTATTGCTGTTATATCAGGTGAAGAGGCATTTTTAAGCGTTGACACTCTTTCATGTGAATGAGAAGTCCTACAACATAGACACATTGCCATCTTCTCGAAGGTCATCACAGTATACGATAAGTGATGGTGTTTTAGATAGATCTTGCTCGAAGATATAGAACATGGTGTATATCGGGCAGCATGGTGGCGCAGTGGATAGTACTGCAGCCTTGCAGCGCTGGGGTCCTGGGTTCCAATCCCACCCAGGACAACATCTGCAAAGAGTTTGTATGTTCTCTCCGTGTTTGCGTGGGTTTCCTCCGGGCACTCCGGTTTCCTCCCACATTCCAAAGACATACTGATAGGGATTCTAGATTGTGAGCCCCATCGGGGACAGTGATGATAATGTGTGCAAAACTGTAAAGCGCTGCGGAATATGTTAGCGCTATATAAAAATAAAGATTATTATTATTATAAAAGAAGATTTACTGATCAAAAAGGAAGCCGTTGTGGCTGCTGACCCCCGTGTATCTATAATTTATCACCTGTGAATTAAACATGATCTTTCTGGCTCATTATAAGCAGATTAATTTATCATACTCAATTATTATGATAGACTGGCATTTTATTCAGACATTGTCGAAAATGAAAAATAAATAGTTTGAAGGCATGCTTGCTTTTCTTATTAGCAGCCTCATTTATGTTATACTTGCAATACATTGAATGTGTTTCAGGTCCTACTGTATGTTAAGCAGTGTTCTAATTCAGCAGTGATCCTGCCCTACACATTTTGCTATATGGGTAATGTGGTGGGTCATGGCATTTACTGCAGCAGTGGTGCTCAGCAGAACTGGTACAGTCACTGAAATGCGAAACTCCATTGTCAATAGGAAACCTTCATCTTTACTCTGCCAATACCTATGTAAGAGAATATGACCTTTAATTAAAACTGTAACTCCTTTTTAATTAAAACTTAATTCAAGACTGTACCAAGTTACAAAGGAAGGTAATCTGTACTGTCTTATAGTGGTAAACATGCTAGAGAAGATGTGATCATCAATACCCTTGAGCCAAAGGAACCACACCATTTTTTTAATCATTTATTTAAATAATTGAAAAAAACCTTGTGGAACCCCTCTTTTCTTGATAACCAGCCATGATGAAGCTGATAACTGATGGTCGCAGCCCGCAGATGTCAGTTGGTTGTCAAATATAGAAGAGACCTTAGGTCATATATATATATTTTTTATTTATAGCATAGGCGCCTGTTCTCTGTGTAATCAGCAACAGCAGGCGTAGGCTGATGGGAGGCGTACTCACACATCAGCCGACGCCATTTTACCACCGGTCACATCTGCTGGCTCACACTGTCATCTGACAGAGTGGGAAGCGCAGCTCTCTGACCGGAGCTGCTGGTGTTTCTCAGACTATCTTGCAGATGACAGTGTGGGAAACACCCGATGTTCGGGCTGCTGAACCCGAACAGTAACACGGACTTCCTGGAGAAGTCTGTTTGGGGTCCGTGCCCGAATACTAGGTGTTCGGTACGGACCCCGAACTTTTCTGTTTAGGTTTGCCCATCTTTAATTATGAAAGACATAGGGGAAATGTTTCAGAAGTAGAAAGTGAAAGTTGAGTAGTTTCCCATTTCATTTTTCAGAGGGCCTTTAAAAAAATGCAAGCGATTTGTGTTCTCTCTGTGATAAAATCACTTTTAAAATGCAATTCCAACAATTTCGGCAATAAAAGATTGTTTTTATTTCCTTTGTCCTTTCTTTGGGTTCAGCGATAGGTAGGAAATCTGTATTGTTCTTGCACTAATTTATATACAGTGTTTAAAAGTACCGTATATACTCGAGTATAAGCCGAGATTTTCAGCCCACTTTTTTGGGCTGAAAGTCCCCCTCTCGGCTTATACTCGAGTAATACCCGGGGGTCGGCAGGGGACAGGGAGCGGGGGCTGTGTAATTATACTTACCTACTCCCGGCGCAGTCCCTGCACGTCCCTGCTTCTTCCAGCACTGCAGTTTCTTCCTGTACTGAGCGGTCACATGGTACGGCTCATTACAGTAATGAATATGCGGCTCCACCGCCCATAGAGGTGGAGCCGCATATTCATTACTGTAATGAGCGGTAACGGTGACCGTTCACTACAGGAAGAAAATGCGGCGCCAGGGAACAGACCTGCACCGACGGCGCCAGGAGCAGGTAAGTATGATGGGGGGCAGTGCGCTATACTAACCTGCTCCTCGTGCCACCGGCGGCGCCGCTGTGCCTTCCGCGTCTTCTGCAGTGACGCTCAGGTCAGAGGGCGCGGTGATGCGATTAGTGCGCGCCGCCCTCTTTCTGAACGTCGGTGCAGAGGATGGGAAGACACAGCGGCGGTCAGCGGTGGAACGGGAAAGGTGAGTATGTAATTTTTTAATTTTTTTAATCGCAGCAACAGCTTTTGGGCCAAATATCTGTATGGAGCATGTTATGTGGCCATGTGCAGCATTATATGGGGCAAATATCTGTATGGGGCATTTTATCTGGCCATGTGCAGCATTATATGAGGGCAAATGTCTGTATGGAGCATCTTATCCGGCCATGTGCAGCATTATATGGAGGCAAATGTCTGTATGGGGCATCTTATCCGGCCATGTGCAGCATTGTATGGGGGCAAATGTCTGTATGGGGCATCTTATCCGGCCATGTGCAGCATTATATGGGGGCAAATGTCTGTATGGGGCATCTTATCCGGCCATGTGCAGCATTATATGGGGCAAATGACTGTATGGGGCATCTTATCCGGCCATGTGCAGTATTATTTGGGGGCAAATGTCTGTATGGGGCATCTTATCCGGCCATGTGCAGCATTATATGGGGGCAAATGTCTGTATGGGGCATCTTATCCGGCCATGTGCAGCATTATTTGGGGGCAAATGTCTGTATGGGGCATCTTATCCAGCCATGTGCAGCCTTATATGGAGGCAAATGTCTGTATGGGGCATCTTATCCGGCCATGTGCAGCATTATATGGGGGCAAATGTCTGTATGGGGCATCTTATCCGGCCATGTGCAGCATTATATGGGGGCAAATGTCTGTATGGGGCATCTTATCCGGCCATGTGCAGCATTATATGGGGGCAAATGTCTGTATGGGGCATCTTATCCGGCCATGTGCAGCATTATATGGGGCAAATGACTGTATGGGGCATCTTATCCGGCCATGTGCAGTATTATATGGGGGCAAATGTCTGTATGGGGCATCTTATCCGGCCATGTGCAGCATTATATGGGGGCAAATGTCTGTATGGGGCATCTTATCCGGCCATGTGCAGCATTATATGGGGCAAATATCTGTATGGGGCATCTTATGTGGCCATGTGCAGCATGATATGGGGGCAAATATCTGTATGGGGCATCTTATGTGGCCATGTGCAGCATGATATGGGGGCAAATATCTGTATGGGGCATCTTATGTGGCCATGTGCAGCATTATATGGGGCAAATGTCTGTATGGAGCATCTTATGTGGCCATGTGCAGCATTATATGGGGCAGTTATCTGTATGGAGCATCTTATGGGGCCATGTGCAGCATTATATGGGGCAAATATCTGTATGGAGCATCTTATGTGGCCATGTGCAACATTATATGGGGCAGTTATCTGTATGGAGCATCTTATGGGGCCATAATCCACATTTGAGAAGCATTATACGGGGCAAATGTCTGTATGGAGCATCTTATGGGGTCATAATCAACATTTGTGCAGCATTATATGGGGCATATTTTAATATGGAGCATCTTATGGAGCCCATCATAAACTGTATGGAGCATTATATGGGGCTCCTGATTCAATATGGATATTCAAAAACACTTAACCTACTGATGTCTCAATTAATTTTACTTTTATTGGTATCTATTTTTATTTTTGAAATTTACCGGGCAGGGACCACCTTGACAGAATTCAGCATTAGTGCTGCACAAGGTGGCTTTTTTTAGTTAAAAACGCCTGAGGGGGGTGACAGGTTCCCTTTAAAGAGCTGGTCCACTACTTTTACATTGATGTCCGATCTTCCCCTCCGACCAACTGTTATTTATGTTGGCGGCCGGAGATATTCACTTGCCGAGCTGCTACATCTACTTGTAGTGGCTGCTGTGGGGTACTACACTTTCGCCTCCTATTAACCCCTTCATGACCCACCTATTTTGTCCTTAATGACCTGGCTATTTTTTGCAATTCTGACCAGTGTCCCTTTATGAGGTAATAACTCAGGAACGCTTCAACGGATCCTAGCGATTCTCAGATTGTTTATTCGTGACATATATTCTGCTTCATGTTAGTAGTAAATTTAGGTCGATAATTTTTGCGTTTATTTGTGAAAAAATTGGAAATTTGGAAAAAATGTTGAAAATTTCGCAATTTTCAAATTTTTCATTTTTATTCTGTTAAACCAGAGAGTTATGTGACACAAAATAGGTAATAAATAACATTACCCACATGTCTACTTTACATCAGCACAATTTTGGAAACAACATTGTTTTTTGCTAGGAAGTTATAAGGGTTAAACTTTGACCAGCGATTTCTCATTTTCACAACAAAATTTACAAAACCATTTTTTTTAGGGACCACCTCACATTTGAAGTCAGTTTGAGGGGTCTATATGGCTGAAAATACCCAAACGTGACACCATTCTAAAAACTGCACCCCTCAAGGTGCTCAAAACCACATTCAAGAAGGTTATTAACCCTTCAGGTGCTTCACAGCAGCAGAAGCAACATGGAAGAAAAAAATTAACATTTCACTTTTTAGTCACAAAAATGATCTTTTAGCAACATGTTTTTTATTTTCTCAAGGGTAAAAGGAGAAAGTGGACCCCGAATGTTGTACAATTTGTCCTGAGTACGCCTATACCCCATATGTGGGGGGGGGAAACCACTGTTTGGACGCACAACAGGGCTCGGAAGGGAAGGAGCGCCACTTGACTTTTTGAATGAAAAATTGGCTCCAATCTTTAGCGGACACCATGTCGCGTTTGTAGAGCCCCTGTGTAAACCTCTCAATTCTAACTCCAACAGTAACCCCAACACATCCCTAACCCTAATCCCAACTAACCATGACCCTAATCACAACCCTAACCCCAACACAACCCTAACCCCAACACACCCCTAAACCTAATCCCAACCCTAACCACAACCCTAACCCCAACACACCCCTACCCTAATCCCAACTCTAGCCATAACCCTAATCACAACCCTAACCCCAACACAACCCTAACCCCAACAAACCCCTAACCACAACCCTAACCCCAACACACCCTTAACCCTAATTCCAACCCTAACCCTAAGGCTATGTGCCCACTTTGCGGATTCGTGTGAGGATTTTTCCGCACAGTTTTTGAAAAATCCGCAGGTAAAACGCCCTGCATTTTACCTGCGGATTTACAGTGGGTTTTTTTTGTGCGGATTTCACCTGCGGATTCCTATTGAGGAACAGGTGTAAAACGCTGTGGAATCCGCACAAAGAATTGACATGTGGCGGAAAATGCAACGCAGCGTTTCCGCACGATATTTTCCGCACCATGGGCACAGTGGACAATGGATTTGGTTTTCCATAGGTTTACATGGTACTGTAAACGTGATGGAAAACTGCTACGGATCCGCAGCCAAATCCGCACTGTGTGCACATAGCCTAATTCTAACCCTAATTGCAACCCTAATTCTAAAACAAGAAGAGAATGTCCAGCTTCACTGAATCCATAAAAAAGAGTTTTCTTTATTCACAAACTTTAAGCATAGAGGATACAGACTTCAGCACAAACCATATGGGTAAGAATCTCAACGCGTTTCTGGAGACTAAGCTTCCTTAATCATGACTTTAGTCTCCAGAAACGCGTTGAGATTCTTACCCATATGGTTTGTGCTGAAGTCTGTATCCTCTATGCTTAAAGTTTGTGAATAAAGAAAACTCTTTTTTACGGATTCAGTGAAGCTGGACATTCTCTTCTTGTTTTGGACTTTATACGCCTGGACACAGCGGGTCCGTGCTCCTGAAGTTGGGTTTATGCATCACGGGTGAGCTGGCTTATATTTCTTCAACCCTAATTCTAACCCTAACCCTAATTGCAACCCTAACCCTAGTTCTAACCCTAATTCTAACCCTAATTGCAACCCTAACCCTAATTGAAATTCTAACCCTAACCCTAATTTCAACCCTAACCCTAGTTCTAACCCTAGTTTTAAGCCTAGTTCTGTCCCTAACACTCATGGAAAAATAAAAGTAAATATATGTTCTTTATTTTATTATTGTCCCTACCTATGGGAGTGATAAAGGGGGGGGGGTTATTTATTATTTTTTTTATTTTGTTCACTGTGATAGAACCTTCACAGCGATCAAAATGTACCTGGAATGAATCTGCCGGCCATTTTGGAAGATGTCGGTGCCCATGGAGAAGACGGACGGACACCGGGAGAGACACCGGAGCTCGGTAAGTATACGGGGGTGGGATCGGACCACGGGGCGGTGAGATCGGATTGCGGGGGGAGCGGACAGGAGGACGGAGGGGAGTGGAGGACAGCAGAAGACAGGATGGAGGACGGTGGCGGTGGATCGGTGGCAGAGGCAGATCACGGTTTCCAGCCATGGCCAATGATATTGCAGCATCGGCCATGGCTGGATTGAAATATTACGATTGCTCTGATTGAAAGGGAAAGTGAAACGGCACTTTCAACAGCCAATCAGAGCGATCGTAGCTCCGGTCTGAAGTATCACTCTCCCTGTCCCTGCAGGCCGGGTGAAATTACAGTTAACCCTTTCACCTGGCCTGCAGGAGCGCGATCATTCTGTGACACAGCATATGCGTCACAGGTCGAATTGGCACCGACTTTCATGACGCATACGCTGTGTCACAGGTCGGGAAGGGGTTAATTTAAATAAGAGGAGTATGTGTAGTACCCTGCGGCAGCCACTACAAGTAGATGGAGCAGTCCGGCAAGTAAGCATTTCTGACCGCCACTGACACCGATAACAGCTGATAGATATTTCTGATTACTTAATGAACTTTCAGCCCACAGCTATTTCATGTGTATGGCTATCTGTAGACTCCATTGGACATCTGCTGAACATTGTGGTGCTCTCGAACTTTAACATCCTCAGCAGTCTTTACGCTTTCCCTCCCTGTGTGTATTCTTTTAATCCACAGCACAGTAAGTAACATACAGTGGGGGAAAAAAGTATTTAGTCAGCCACCAATTGTGTAAGTTCTCCCTCTTAAAAAGATGAGAGAGGCCTGTAATTGACATCATAGGTAGACCACAACTATGAGAGTCAAAATTGAGAAAACAAATCCAGAAAATCACCTTGTCTGATTTGGCAAGATTTCTTTTAATTTCCATTATCCACCAGTCTTCTACTTCCATGCTCTGGTCCTCCTGACTTGTTGACTTAGTAACCTCACTTGTTGGCAAGTGTGTCTCATCATAATCTTCCTCTTGAGACACTAATTGCCATTCTCCACGTCATTTTCTTCTGACCGCGGAGGCTCAAATATTTGGGCATCACTACACACAAGCTCATCATGTCCCTCTTGAAACATGCAGGGTGAAAGGCCAGAATCAATAAATGGAAATGGAAAGCGCTTCTCGGAGTGTCCAAGTGTCTCATGGGAGTTGCCATGGTGGGAGGAAGGAGGATCGGGGTGAGGATTATGTGGTCCAGGGGATTGGCTAGTGAAACTGGACCATGTGGAAGATGGGTTGGTTCTGGGAAACATACTGGAAGCATTATCTGGTATCCACCCGACCACCTGTTCGTACTACTCTGGCTTCAAAAGTGGAGTCCCGGCGCCCCCCTGCAAAGTGGATGTGCGTGTTTGTTGTGCTCCTGCAGCAGGCAGAGTTTCACCTGGCCCACGGCCTCAGCCTCTGCGTTCACCATCAGCAGCACGACCACTTCCCCGCCCCTTACCCCACACCTCCCGCATTTCAAATTAGGTATCTATAATATAACGCTGGGAGCGTCACTCTGTCCGAAGCCTCTATAGACTGCGCAAGCGCAAGCGCCGGCGCAGTCTGGGCCTCACAGAGCGACGCTCCCGGGAGATCGCGGTGTGCGTTCACACTGAACACACACCGCGATCTCCACCGCAGAAGCAGGGACCGCCAGGAGGGTGAGTATCGGCCTATATTGACCTGTCCCCGTTCCATCGCTGAGCGGCGCCATCTTCCCGGTCTTCGGTCTGTGGCCTTCAGTTCAGAGGGCGCGATGACGCGCTTAATGCGCGCCGGTGCCGCCCTCTGACTGAACAGTCACAGCCAGGAGACCGGGAAGATGGCGGCGCTCAGCGATGGAACGCCGGACAGGTGAGTATAGTAAGTGCTGGGGGGGCCTGAGCTGGCGGCGATACCGGCACCTGACCCCCACAGCGCGCCGGTGTCCCCGCCTGCTCAGGCCCCCCAGCACTCGGCGCCGAGCGGGTCAGAGGCAGTATGGGGACGCAGGATGGAGCAGCACATAACAGTATGGGGACGCAGGATGGAGCAGGACATAAGGATGGGGACGCAGGATGGAGCAGCACATAAGGATGGGGACGCAGGATGGAGCAGCACATAAGGATGGGGACGCAGGATGGAGCAGCACATAAGGATGGGGACGCAGGATGGAGCAGGACATAAGGATGGGGACGCAGGATGCAGCAGCACATAACAGTATGGGGACGCAGGATGGAGCAGCACATAAGGATGGGGACGCAGGATGGAGCAGCACATAAGGATGGGGACGCAGGATGGAGCAGCACATAAGGATGGGGACGCAGGATGGAGCAGCACATAAGGATGGGGACGCAGGATGGAGCAGGACATAAGGATGGGGACGCAGGATGCAGCAGCACATAACAGTATGGGGACGCAGGATGGAGCAGCACATAAGGATGGGGACGCAGGATGGAGCAGCACATAAGGATGGGGACGCAGGATGGAGCAGCACATAACAGTATGGGGACGCAGGATGGAGCAGGACATAAGGATGGGGACGCAGGATGGAGCAGCACATAAGGATGGGGACGCAGGATGGAGCAGCACATAAGGATGGGGACGCAGGATGGAGCAGCACATAAGGATGGGGACGCAGGATGGAGCAGCACATAAGGATGGGGACGCAGGATGGAGCAGCACATAAGGATGGGGACGCAGGATGGAGCAGCACATAACAGTATGGGGACGCAGGATGGAGCAGCACATTAGGATGGGGACGCAGGATGGAGCAGCACATAAGGATGGGGACGCAGGATGGAGCAGCACATAAGGATGGGGACGCAGGATGCAGCATGAACATAAGGATGGGGACGCAGGATGCAGCATGAACATAAGGATGGGGACGCAGGATGCAGCAGCACATAAGGATGGGGACGCAGGATGCAGCAGCACATAAGGATGGGGACGCAGGATGCAGCAGCACATAAGGATGGGGACGCAGGATGGAGCAGCACATAAGGATGGGGACGCAGGATGCAGCAGCACATAAGGATGGGGACGCAGGATGCAGCAGCACATAAGGATGGGGACGCAGGATGCAGCATGAACATAAGGATGGGGACGCAGGATGCAGCAGCACATAAGGATGGGGACGCAGGATGCAGCAGCACATAAGGATGGGGACGCAGGATGCAGCAGCACATAAGGATGGGGACGCAGGATGGAGCAGCACATAAGGATGGGGACGCAGGATGGAGCAGCACATAAGGATGGGGACGCAGGATGCAGCAGCACATAAGGATGGGGACGCAGGATGCAGCAGCACATAAGGATGGGGACGCAGGATGGAGCAGCACATAAGGATGGGGACACAGGATGCAGCAGCACATAAGGATGGGGACGCAGGATGCAGCAGCACATAAGGATGGGGACGCAGGATGCAGCAGCACATAAGGATGGGGACGCAGGATGGAGCAGCACATAAGGATGGGGACGCAGGATGGGAGCAGCACATAAGGATGGGGACGCAGGATGGAGCAGCACATAAGGATGGGGACGCAGGATGCAGCAGCACATAAGGATGGGGACGCAGGATGCAGCAGCACATAAGGATGGGGACGCAGGATGCAGCAGCACATAAGGATGGGGACGCAGGATGGAGCAGCGCATGACAGGATGGGGACGCATGATGGAGCAGCGCATGACAGGATGGGGACGCAGGATGGAGCAGCACATGACAGGATGGGGACGCAGGATGGGAGCAGCGCATCACAGGATGGGAGCAGCGCATTACAGGATGGGGACGCAGGATGGGAGCAGCGCATGACAGGATGGGGACGCAGGATGGGAGCAGCGCATGACAGGAAAGGGAACGCAGGATGGAGCAGCACATGACAGGATGGGGACGCAGGATGGAGCAGCGCATGACAGGATGGGGACGCAGGATGGAGCAGCACATGACAGGATGGGGACGCAGGATGGAGCAGCGCATGACAGGATGGGGACGCAGGATGGAGCAGCACATACCATGATGGAGACAATATACCAATATAAATGCTCGCCACCCGGGCGTAGAACGGGTTCAATAGGTAGTATATTTATATGCCTGCAAACTTTCAGGTATTTATAAGAAAAAGAAAAAATGGAGCACTGAAAAGGACTTTTCTTTTAAAGGGAACCTGTCACCCCGTTTTTTCAGATTGAGATAAAAATACTGTTAAATAGGGCCTGTGCTGTGCGTTACAATAGTGAATGTAGTGTACCCTGATTCCCCACCTATGCTGCAAAATACATTACGAAAGTCGCCGTTTTCGCCTGTCAATCAGGCAAGTCAGGTCAGGTGGGCGTGGTGACATCGCTGTTTCTTCCCCAGCTTTCCGTTGGTGGTGTAGTGGTGTGCGCATGTCCAAGTGCCGAATCCACCGAGCGCAGGTGAAGAAAAAGCGCGCGATCTGCGCTATTTCCCTTGTCATCGGTGGGGGCGGCCATCTTCCTGAGGCCGCGCGTGCGCAGATGGAGTGCTCTGCTGTACGGGGCTTCAGGAAAATGGCTGCGGGATGCCGCGCGTGCGCAGATGGAGATCGCGGTGGCCATTTTCCTGAAGCCGAGATGCAAACTCCATCTGCACACGCGCGGCCTCAGGAAGATGGCCGCCCCCACCGATGACAAGGGTAATAGCGCAGAACGCGCGCTTTTTCTTCACCTGCGCGCAGTGGATTCGGCACTTGGACATGCGCACACCACTACGCCACCATTGGAAAGCTGGGGAAGAAACAGCGATGTCACCACGCCCACCCGACCTGACCAGCCTGATTGACAGGCGAAAACGGTGACTATGGTAATGTATTTCGCAGTATAAGTGGGGAATCAGGGTACACTACATACACTATTGTAACACACAGCGCAGGCCCTATTTAACAGTATTTTTATCTCAATCTGAAAAAACGGGGTGACAGGTTCCCTTTAACCCCTTCACGACATTGGGGTTTTCCGTTTTTGTGTTTCTGTTTTGTGCTCCGTCTTCCCAGAGCAATAACTTCTTTATTTTGTGGTCAATATGGACATGTGAAGGCTTGTTTTTTTACAGAACTTGTTGTATTTTGAACTACACCATTGGTTTTACTATATCGTTTACTAGAAAATGGGAAAAAAATCAAAGTTCCGTGAAATTGCACATAAAAGGGCAATTCCACAATTGTTTTGTTTGTTTTTTTACCATGTAAACTAAATGCTAAAACCAACTTGCCATTATGATTCTCCAGGTCATTACGAGTTCACCGATAGAAAACATGTCTAAGTTCTGTTTCATTCAGGTGGTGAAAAAAATCCGAAGTTTGCAAAAAAGTAAAATGGCGTCATTTTTCTTGGGCTGGTTGAGAGCTTATTTTTTGCTCGCCGAGCTGACATTTTTATTGATATCATTTTGGTGTAGATATGAAGTTTTAATCACCTGTGATTGAATTTTATTGCAATGTTGTGTTGACCAAAAAACATAATTCTGGCATTTTGATTTTTTTTCTCGTTATGCAGTTTACTAATTGGATTAATTCTTTTTATATTTTGATCGGTCAATTCGGAATGTGGTGATACCAAATATGTATACTTTTTGTTAATTGTTTTATTTTGAATGGGGCGAATGGGGGGTGATTTGAACTTTTTATCATTTTTATTTTTTTATATACAGTACAGACCAAAAGTTTGGACACCTTCTCATTTAAAGATTTTTCTATATTTTCATGACTATGAAAATTGTACATTCACACTGAAGGCATCAAAACTATGAATTAACACATGTGGAATTATATACTTAACAAAATCGTGTGAAACAACTGAAAATATGTCTTATATTCTAGGTTCTTCAAAGTAGCCACCTTTTGCTTTGATGACTGCTTTGCACACTCTTGGCATTCTCTTGATGAGCTTCAAGAGGTAGTCACCGGAAATGGTTTTCACTTCACAGGTGTGCCCTATCAGGTTTAATAAGTGGGATTTCTTGCCTTATAAATGGGGTTGGGACCGTCAGTTGTGTTAAGCAGAAGTCTGGTGGATACACAGCTGATAGTTCTACTTAATTGACTGTTAGAATTTGTATTATTATTGCAAGAAAAATGCAGCTAAGTAAAGAAAAACGAGTGGCCATCATTACTTTAAGAAATGAAGGTCAGTCAGTCCGAAAGATTGGGAAAACTTTGAAAGTGTCCCCAAGTGCAGTTGCAAAAACCATCAAGCGCTACAAAGAAACTGGCTCACATGAGGACCGCCCCAGGAAAGGAAGACCAAGAGTCACCTCTGCTTCTGAGGATAAGTTTATCCGAGTCACCAGCCTCAGAAATCGCAGGTTAATAGCAGAAAAGGTGAACGGATGGACTCTACATGCCTGATTCCCACCACGAAGCATGGAGGAGGAGGTGTGATGGTGTGAGGGTGCTTTGGTGGTGACACTGTTGGGGATTTATTCAAAATTGAAGGCATACTGAACCAGAATGGCTACCACAGCATCTTGCAGCGGCATGCTATTCCATCCGGTTTGCATTTAGTTGGACCATCATTTATTTTTCAACAGGACAATGACCCCAAACACACCTCCAGGCTGTGTAGGGGCTATTTGACCAAGAACGAGAGTGATGGGGTGCTACACCAGATGACCTGGCCTCCACAGTCACCAGACCTGAACTCAACCGTGATGGTTTGGGGTGAGCTGGACCGCAGAGTGAAGGCAAAAGGGCCAACAAGTGCTAAGCATCTCTGGGAACTCCTTCAAGATTGTTGGAAGACCATTTCTGGTGACTACCTCTTAAAGCTCATCAGGAGAATGCAAAGAGTGTGCAAAGCAGTCATCAAAGCAAAAGGTGGCTATTTTGACAAACCTAGAATATAAGACATATTTTCAGTTGTTTCACACATTTTTTGTTAAGTATATAATTCCACATGTGTTAATTGATAGTTTTGATGCCTTCAATTTACAATTTTCATAATCATGAAAATACAGAAAAATCTTTAAATGAGGTGTGTCCAAACTTTTGGTCTGTACTGTATATATTTTTGAAAACTTGTTTTTTTTAACTTTTCACTGGCTTCAATAGTCTCAATTGGAGACTAGAAGCTGCGATCATCTGTTCGCTTGTGTTACACATAGCAGGGCTTTGGACCTGCTATGTGTAGCTAAAATGATCATCTGCTATGAGTGCCACAGGGCTGTGCTCATAGCAATCCGGCAATGGCAATCACAGGGGTCTCCTGCAGACCCCGGGTTGTCATGTCAAGCGATCGGCGACCCGCACTCATGTGACATGGGTGCGGCTTGTGAGCCTGCATGGAATGCGGGACACTACCTATGATGTACCTATACATCATAGGTTGTGAAGGGGTTAATGGTGCATCCGTGGTATACAAGTACTGCAATAGCAATATTAAACCCTGACTGTATGCCTGCTCTAAAATAAGCTTTCCTTCCTTTAACAACTCTCCTTGAACTCCTACCCAAGCATCGCAGCACCGGGTCTTATATAAGACACTGTAATGCGATGCAGAGGCCAGTCACAGTAATGCCAGTATCCAAAATGGCTGTGGCATTACCTTGTATGTCAGGCAATCCCTGCATGTTTATTGACTGTCTATTGGCTGTCTGACAAGCGCCAAACATGAGGCAGGGACTCAAGCATGGCAATCGAGTATTGAGCAGTGCCAAGCATGCTTGCTCATCACTATTTAGCACTTTTGGGAACTCCTTTCAAGGCTGTTTGAAAGCCTTTGGGTTATAATGCAAGGGTGTTATTCTCAGACATGGCATCTCCAGTGGATTCTGCTCTTCCTAACAGCTGGTAAAACAGCCCAACTAGTAGCAGAGAAGATGGTAATGTAGGTATGGGTAAGACTGTTTGGTGGTTATAGGGAATTCTATACTCGGGAAGAGACAATAAATTGTTTCCGAGACTGAAGTTTCCTGTCTTTCTAGTGCCATGGTTTGGCATGTGGTGGAAATGGATGATAAATTACTGCTGGGATTTGGTGATGATCGAATAAGTGGTAGATAAAGGATCCTTAAAAATTATTTTTAAAAATTTGTCTACAAGCTGAAGGGAAGGACCTCCAAGATAATATTCTCTGGAATTCTTCCAGTGCCATGCAGAATTCAGAAGTGACATTAGGAGCTTAAGGAGGGAACCTGTCATCACGATGTAGTATGGTAAAATAAAGGAATGACCATATTGGTGCTTTTTTACTAATTTAATAGATACCTGTAGGGAAGAAATCTGCATCCTGGTTCTTGTTTAATTCACGTTAGAAGTTTTGGTGCAATATCCTCTTCGTGCATCAGGGCAGGACTGTGGGTAGGGTTTTCGGCTCTGCCGCTGCCCTTCTGCATTTGTACGAGCCCACTTTTTTAAAGTTTACACTCATGCCGCTCTTGCTTGTGCACATTCATCTCCCAGTGGTCTTCAGCAAAATGGCGCAAATATGTTTAGTCTGTGTGTTTAATATAAATATATTTCTATATCGCCTACAGCTGTTTTAAATTTGTGCTGGCTCCTATCTGCCCTTTAAATTTGTAAGCTTTTAGCTCGGAAGAGGCATGTTTGATAAATATTAGGATAAAGTGCCATCAAATAAAAGTATGACCTGTCGCATTTGGTAGACTATCATGAATTGCACAATTTATGCGCTAATAGCTTCATTTTTGAAAGTATATTTTATATTGCAGTAAAGCAGACCAATTTCATATTTTCAATGTATATATACACCTTAGCGCTTACAGAATGCTGCTGTATTCTTTTGTTTGCAAAAAAGTGAGAAAAGTGGTTGTTGATGGTGTATATATTTTCCCTAGGTTCCTGTCTTATGCTAAATATAACAGTGTAAATAAACCAGCCTGGTAGTAAGGTGATTGTGTATGTTCCCTGCTCCACTTCACTACTCTGGGTGTCCGTGATGACCCTGGCTAATCACCTGCAATGCTCACATATGGTCTAAAAGGTCAAAGGGTCCAAAACTGAGGCTCTCTCTGCTCCCGTGTGGAGAAAGCAGTTGTTTGTTTGGTTGGAAGCTGTGCACTAGGCTCAGCTCTCATGAACCAGGATTTGCAGGTATAGTCAGCGGCCAACCAGTCTAGGATTCTATTTTGTATCATTTGTGTTTTTCTTTGGATGATATGTATACGGAACCAATAAAACAGGTTGCGAATAATTGTATCAAACTTATCTGGTTTGAACGGTGCCTTGGCGTGGCTTTTGTATCTATCTGACCAAGGAGATGGCAATTCTGTGAGCCAATTCCTTAAGGCCTCATTCACACTTCCGTCTTTCAGCTCCCGTCACAATCCGTCGTTTTTTGAGAATGCAGGATCCTGCAAAAAATTTTTCTCATAGACTTGTATTAGCGACGGATTGTGACGTATGACCATCCGTTTCATCCGTCTATCACTGGATCCTGCATAAAAAAACAGTCCGTCGGGCAGAGGAACGTTTTTTCTGCACGCCGGAAAATCGGTCAGCGACGCATCCTGCGCTGCCCGTCACTGGCTACAATGGAAGCCTATGGGCGCAGGATGCGTCGCTGCCTGTGAAAAGCGGGAATCCAGCGACGGGTCCCGTCTTTTCAAAGAGAGCATGCGTGGAAGAATTTGCCGTCAGGGAAATTCTCTCTTGTTCGCTCTCTTTCTCATTTTACTATTGATGCTGCCTATGCAGCATCAATAGTAACAAGAATGTGAAAAATAATTTAAAAAATTGCAATATCCTTACCTACCGACGTTCCCACGCAGCGATGCTCCCAGCAGCTAGTGTTCATAGTAATACATTGCGACTTCTCGCGAGATTTCGCAATGTATTACTAGGAACGCTAGCTGCCGGGAGCATCGCTGCGCGGGAACGCCGGTAGGTGAGAATACTGTGATTTTTTTTATTTTTTTTAACCTGGTTTGTGTTGTGTGTGCGTTTTCGCAGCGGAAAACCGCTGCGAAAATGCATACACAACAGGTGCACATAGCTTCGACGGGTCCATCAGAAAGACGGGCCCAGTGCACACGTTTTCTACAATCTGCACAGGATCCGTCATTTCAACATCTTGACGGATCCTGTGCAGATTTGGAAGGTGGAAGTGTGAAAGTAGCCTTAAAGAATGCTGTCAAAATTTTGCACTATATTCATGCGGTTTTATTTATTATTTACGCGATCTTGAAACTGTTTGTTTCCAAAATTGTAATTGAAATTTTCTACTCTATTAGTCAAGCATCATGCACTGGGATGGTCAGTAAATTGCTTTATGACTTTCTATTATTACCTGCCAGACTTTAATCATTCTCTTCATGCATCTTGAATGAAATGATTGTGCCGTTGAAATACATTGTACATTTGTGTTGGACTTCAACAAATACAGAATGTAGCACTCTCTAAAATGTGCTTTTAGGGTATGTAGGCTATGCATTGTATGCATCCTAATTAGAATGCATATTTATTTTACAGTGGTAACCATATCTTTCAAGGCCGGGCTGCTGGCATTGCAGTGAATGAAAATGGAAGAGGTCAAATCACAGGTATGCAATATTGAATACGTTATATGAGTTATACATAGCAAGCCTTTTGACTTCCTTTTGATAAAATTATGTTATTATATGAATACACGACCAGCCTATTTAGGGTCTTTTAAGGCCTGTTATTTGCTTTTGTGTCTTTTTGGCTGCACTACAAGAACCTTTCTTTTTCATTCATTGGCCATTTTAGCTGTTTAATTTTCTTTCTCTGAAACTAATTGAGAGTTTTCTCTGCTGTTTGTTTGGGATCATTGTCTTCCTGAAATGTCCACCTTCGTTTTATCTTAATTATCCTGGTAGATGGCAGCAGTTTTTTTTTTAATCAAGAAATGTCTCGGTCCATTGTCCATTTGCTAGTGCCATGTGCTGAAAAACAGCCCCACACCATGATATTCCCACCTCCAAACTTCCCTGTTGATATGTTGATTTTTGGGTGATATGCAGTGCTTTTTGGCCTCCAAATATGGTGTGTATTGTGGCATCCAAAGATTTCAGTTTTGGTCTCATCTGACCAGACTATAGTCTCCCAGTATTTCACAGGCTTGTCTAAATGTTGTTGAGCACACTATAAACGCGCCTGAACATGACTTTTCTTCTGCAATGGAGTCTTGCGTGGTGAGCGTGCATACAGCCCATGAAGGATTAGTGCATTACTAAGAGTTTTTTTTTTTTTTTAAACAATTGTACCTGCTGATTCTAGGTGTTTCTGTAGCTCTCCATAGGTGATCCTTGATGCTTGGAGAACTCTTCTGATAATTATTTTCACTCCTCTGTCTCAAACCTTGCCAGGAACACCTGGTTGTGGCTGGTTATGGTGAAATCATGTTCTTTCGACTTCTGGATTATTGCCCCAATAGTTATAACTGGAACCTTTAGTAGTTTAGAAATTCTACTGTAACCAATCCCATCAGTATGTTTTGCAACAATAAGGTTGTAAAGGTTTTGAGACAGCTCACTAGTTTTACCTATCAATGGGATGTTTCTTGTGTGGCATGTTGTGAGTTCTGTTTTTGGGCTCCCTCTGGTGGTTACTGATGGTACTGGGTGACTTGTGTTCTCTGCGGTCTCTGGTGTCCACCTGTTCCATCAGGTTATGGGAGTTTCCTATTTAACCTGGCTTTTTTGTCATTTCCTCGCCGGCTATCAATGTAATCAGCGTGTCTTTTTACCTCGGCTCCCTGCGTCTGTTATCTTCAGGACAAGCTAAGTTTTGATTTTCCTGTTCCACGTTTTGTTTTATTTTTGTCTTAGTCCAGCTTGCAGATATTTTATTCCTTGCTGCTGGTTGCTCTAGTGGGCTGAAATTACTCCTCATGTTCCATGAGTTGGCACATGAGTTCAAGTAATTTCAGGATGGTTTTTTGAAGGGTTTTTCGCTGACCGCGCAGTTCACTTTTGTATCCTCTGCTATCTAGCTTTAGCAGGCCTCATTTTTGCTGATTCTATTTTCATAACTACGTATGTGCTTTCCTCTCATTTCACCGTTATTACATGTGGGGGGCTGCTATTTCTGTGGGGTGTTTCTCTGGAGGCAAGTGAGGTCTGTGTTTCTTCTAATAGGGGAAGTTAATCCTTCGGCTGGCGCGAGACGTCTAGGAATCATCGTAGGCTACTGCTAGTTGTGTGTTTAGGTTCAGGATCGCGGTCAGCTCAGGTTCCATCACCCTAGAGCTTGTTTTGTTTTTGTGCTTGTCCTTTTGTGATCCCCTGCCATTGGGATCATGACAGTGGCACCTTGGTAATGAGACACCTGGCAGGATTGCTTTCTACTTACTGATAGATTTCAGCTGGTGTCATTACTTTCCATGGCTTTTTACACCTCTTTCTTCATGTGTTTAATACTTTTTCCAAGTAATTTCTCATTATTACACATAATTTGTGGACATCTATGGTTTAATTTCTTTTCCTGTGTAAACTGGATAGGTTGTTACTGACATCTGGTGAAAATTTCCAGTCAATAGCACCATTAGAAATATATTTACTGAGAAAACTGTGACATGTTCAATACTTATTTCACCCCCTTTTTAATTGTTTTATTTTTAATGGGGCAAAAGGGGGGTGATTTGAACTTTTTTGTTTTTTAGTTCATATTTTTAAAAACTTTTTTTTTTCATTTTATACTGTTTTTCTTAGTTCCCTTGGTGGACTTGAAGCTGCAATCGACTGATCACTTGTACCATAAATACAGTAGTAGGGCATTAGCACAGCTATGTACTGTATAGTGATAATCATGATCTCCTTTGATCGCCAACTGCAGCCTGGCTTTCACAGGAGAATCATCATGACAAGTTTGGAGGTGGCTAACCCGTGGCTGTTAGAGGCAGATGTTGGCTGTTTAAATCAGCCATCATTTGCTTGGAAGTCGAGCCCACATCAGGGTCTGGGACATGTGTAAAGCTTGCCGGGGTCGAGGGGCTGTGTTCCCATGCCCTGGAACCCCACAAATAAACAGTGTCCCAGTCCCTTGGTAACAGGTTGTGTGCGGTGCATTCACATTTAGGCCTGGAGGCCTCCGCTGCATCTATGTCCTCTGGTCCGGGATCAGCCACACATAAATTGGGGTCACTTGCTTCATACCACACAGCTCAACTTTACTTAGCAGCCCATGTTCCACTGATAATACAGCACAGTACATTTCCATGTTCTCTATATGTTCAGCCTGAGCTATCCCTTTGCTTAATGGCTCCCTTGGCCCCTGGGATACTCCATCCGGCCTCGGAGCTCTCATGAGACCCATCCTATCTCTCTCATGCGCCTCCCCTTCTGGCTTCCATTTGTTGGAAGGCAATAAGGCACACTTTACAATGCCTAGTTCTGGTCATAGGCCCTGAACATTGCAGAGATATCTGCAGAAGACAGTAACCAACGTTCTCATACTGCCTGAACAGTTCGTACTACTCTTGCCCTCTGGCCTTAAGCACTGCTCTCACTTTCTTTATCTTGCAAGCTAATCTTTAACTCCAGACTCACTGCACTAATCAGGAAGTGCTCCTTAACTGACCTTGCACCCTCCCATGCTGGACTGGCCCCAAACATTTTAACTGTATACTAACCTGTGCAATATACTTCCTACTTCCTATATCTAGTATGCCCACAACTGAATCTTTCTCCTTTCTAACTTAATCCCTAAGTCCTATGCTATGCCTTATACTATAAACTATGTCCTCCTCTATCTAAACTCACTATCTCTAACCTAAGCACTCAACTATATCCTAACTTTCCCTAAATCTTATACACAAATAAATTGAATTCTACATTAATCATACATTGCATTACCAAAGTACATTAGTGCCTATAACACTTTATGCAGTTTCACATATCATGACAATCACATTATTCACAAAATACAATAAAACCACGTCTCAATACATATTTAAATACACTCCTTGAAGACATTGTCTTTAGGGGGAGAGACGTATGATGTCTCTTGTCACACCTTTTCACAAGACATAAGACATAAATGTACGTCCTATGTCGTAAAGGAGTCAAATGGATCTCATAGTTTCATAGTTTTTAAGGTTGAAGGTAGACATAAGTCCATCGAGTTCAACCTGTCGATACAGAGGAGGTAAAACCCGATGGGGCATATGCTAATTGCTCCAAATTGTGGGAAAAATTATTTCACAACTCCTCATACAGCAATCAGACTAGTTCCCTGAATCATTGTGCCATCACAGAATTTAGTCCTCTTAACCTGTAATGTTATATTTTTCAAGAAAGGCATCTAGGCCCTCCTTGAACTTAGAGATTAGTTGAAGTGTACTTTTTTTTTTTAAATCCACGTTTGAAAGCCTGCATAATTCTTTTTTACAATTTTCCCCATGATATCAGTATGAGCGCTAAGTCTGTACTCATACAGTTGTGCTCAAAAGTTTACATACCCCGCCAGAATTTTGCTTTCTTGGCCTTTTTTCAAAGAATATGAATGACAACACCAAAACGTTTTCTCCACTCATGGTTAGTGTTTGGGTGAAGCCATTTATTGTCAAACTACTGTGTTTTCTCTTTTTAAATCATAATGAAAACCCCAAACATCCAAATGACCCTGATCAAAAGTTCACATACCCTGGTGATTTTGGCCTGATAACATGCACACAAGTTGACACAAATGGGTTTGAATGGCTACTAAAGGTAACATCCTCACCTGTGACTGTTTTCTTGTAATCAGTGTGTGTTCATAAAAGCTGAGTGAGTTTCTGGGATCCAGACAGACTCTTTGCATCTTTCATTAAGCCACTGACGTTTCTGGATTGTGAGTCAAGGAGAAAGAAAAAGAATTGTCAAGAATGTGCCTTGGGAGAAGCTGGCCAGAAGCATGGTCCCGGCCTAATCTATAAGCTGTATTTTCTTTCTGAAACACTGGAGCAAATTGGAGAAAAACATTACTTGGCTGCAGTCATCTAGCCAATCTACAATTCATTCTTCCCGTGGTTTAGCATGAATCAGGTCAATGGCTCCCTATAAGTATATAGATCAAGGGTGCACAGCCTGCCACCCAGGGCCCACATGCAGACCACAATGCCAGTCCACTAGACACGCGTAAGTCGCCCTCACTAGACACGCGAAAGTCGCCCTCACTAGACACGCGCAAGTCGCCCCCACTAGACACGCGCAAGTCGCCCCCACTAGACATGCGCAATCTGCCCCTACTAGACACGTGTCACTCGCCCCCATTAGACACGCGTCACTCACCACCACTAGACACGCGACACTCGCCCCCCCTAGACGTGTCACTCGCCCCCCTAGACGTGTCACTCGCCCCCCTAGACACGTGTCACTCGCCCCCCTAGACACGTGTCACTCGCCCCCCTAGACACGTGTCACTCGCCCCCCTAGACACATGTCACTCGCCCCCCTAGACACGTGTCACTCGCCCCCCCTAGTCACGCGTCCCTCGCCCCCCTAGACACGCATCCCTCACCCCCCCTAGACACGCATCACTTGCCTTCCCCAGACATGCGTCACTTTCCCCCCACTAGACACGCGTCACTTACCCATTAGATTACACAGTTCCTGCCTTCTTGACAGTGAAGACTTTGGCATCCCTACTGCGATAATGAATAGCACAGAATTATCCCACGCTTCTTTCCTGTGACCCTGCACTCAATAGCAACATAGCATCAGTGCCCAGTCCTCAGTCAGTACCCCCTCTGACTGTCCACTAGGTCTCTCCTTCCTACTCCGTTGTTCTGTTTATTCTTTTACAACTGCCTCTCACACCTGTACTTGCTTTCTTACCATGCCTGCCTCCTGTGTTCCTTCCATTCTCCTGCAGGGCCAGATTCTTCTAATCCACATCTTCTCCTGCAGCAGCCTCCTCACCCATACAGACAAAGTGGGCATGCATGACCTCTATCTCTTTAGGGCCTCTTGACACAGTTTTTTTTTTTTTTTCTTTTACCAGGATTTAGATGCAGATTTTTACTGCAAATCCACATTAGAAAAATGCTTCAAACAATCTTTGAATAAGCTAATAAGCTTCCTATTAGTTTTACTGCAAACTGTTCAACATAACATGAAAAAAAACACTGAAAAAGTTTCCAACTGAGTCAAAATCCTCATTAAAAACTCATTGTGAACATACCATTAGAGTGCTGATTTTTAGAAGAAAGACTACTGTAATTAGAATTTGTACTTTATTTATGGATTTATGGTATATACGTTCGATCTGCCATAACTGTCACAGAAGGTAATACCTTTTTCATTTTTAGTGTAGCCCCCAAATTGGTTCAGTATGACAATATGGCTCTTGGACCAAATAAGGTTGCGTGTCCCTGTTACAGATGTTTGTGATTGTCCGTGCTCTTATTGACTTCAGATTCTTAAAATTTTGTAGAGTATTCATCTATAACAATATGCGTTGTGCAGAAAAATGAGCTGAAAATCATTCCAATATTCCTTCTTCTCCCTTTTATTCTTCATTCAAGGTGTCAAACTCGAGGCCCAACACAGAAGGACCGGATCTTCACTTTCCTCTGTGCGGAGAGACAGTCGTAGCAGTGTTGAAATGTGTGCCGTGGCTTAAAATCTAAGATGGCAGCTGCCTCCTGCGTCATCTGCCCTTTGTATTAATTGCAGGCCGCCTTCTACAACTGGAGCGCCCCCAGACACAGGGCCGTGGGTTACTCGGTACTGGTCCTCTCTGTCTCAATTCTAGGGCTGCCACGGTGGCTGGACCCGGTCCGTGACCCTGCTAAGGGGCGTCCAATAAAAGGGGTGATAAAAGTCGGCTAGAGTTTCGTGACGCCACCTGTGGTATTTGGTCAGGTTGACCGACGCTGCTTGGGGTCCGCTGGGGTGATGTGATGGCAGCTAGATGGTATACCTTCCCACAGGTGAAGTTTATCCCCAGGGCTTCCCAGTAGTGTAGGTGGCAATGGTGTGAGGCACAGTCAATAATGAGGACACAGGGTTGCAGTCTCTTTACCTTTTAATGAAGGCTTCGGGATCCTCAATCCAGAGCACTGTCAACTGGGCTGTCTGAGACCGGCCACTCCGAAGGCACATCCAGAGCTCCCTTTGCAGGTGGAAATCAGTGCCTACCACTAGCGCCTGTGTGTTGTAGTTCTTCCCTGCTGAGCATTCGGGATAGTCCTCACAACTTCTGTTCTCGTTCTTTCTCTTTCTCTCTCCGTCCCCCAAGTTTATCTGGATAGGACGCACCCGTTTGACGGGAAGGCTCGGAGCTATTCTGGGACCCTAGAGACGCCCCTCTCCACGCTTGCCCCCTATGTCTGCTTAGGTGATGTATGGTAGACAGCCGACCTATAATCAACTGTCCTGCGGTATTTGAAGTAAGGCATAAAGTCAGTTACTTCCTCGGTGTTCCAGCCACCGGCTACGCGCCTCAGTAGGATGTTGCCGTTCTCGGGGCACGACTCCTACTGGCTCTCCTTTGTGCTTTGATCTCGTTTCTCACTTTCCACAATATCCTTCTCTTCGTGTCCTTTCTTAGGATACCGCTGCAAGGTAGTGCAGGCGCGGTTCCGTTGCTTTCTATTCGTTCTGCTAGGCCCCTGTCAGGAACCCACCCCTGACAGGTCCTCCCTGGACTCTTCCAGGCTGCGTTCTGTCCTAACTTCCTATCCAACCCCTAGTTTTACCAGTGTGAGGAGTGGCCTAATATAGTGCCTTTTGCTCCCCCTTGTGGCCAGAGTGTGAAGTGTAATGTGTGCTTGTGATACCTGGTCAGGTGAACTCCTTTAGTGCAATCAGACATAACTGTTGTGAGTTCTGTTTTTGGGCTCCCTCTGGTGGTTACTGATGGTACTGGGTGATTTGTGTTCTGCTGTCTCTGGTGTCCACCTGTTCTATTAGGATTTGGGAGTTTCCTATTTAACCGGGCTTTCTTGTCATTTCCCCGCCGGCTATCAAGGTTATCAGAGTGTTTTGTTACCTCAGCTTCTGGCTTCAGTAATCTTCAGGACAAGCTAAGTTTTGATTTTCTTGTTCCACGTTTTGCTTTATTTTTGTCTTGTCCAGCTTGCATATAATATTCTCTTTGCTGCTGGTTGCTTTAGTGGGCTGTAATTGCTCCTCATGTTCCCTGAGTTGGAACATGAGTTCAAGTAATTACAGGATGGTTTTTTGAAGGGTTTTTTGCTGACCGCGCAGTTTACTTTTGTATCCTCTGCTATCTAGTTTTAGCGGGCCTCATTTTGCTGAATCTGTTTTCATACTGTGTATGTGCCTTCCTCTCATTTCACCGTCATTATATGTGGGGGGCTGCTATTTCTGTGGGGTATTTCTCTGGAGGCAAGAGAGGTCTGTGTTTCTTCTAATAGGGGAAGTTAGATCTTCGGCTGGTGCGAGACGTCTAGGATCAACGTAGGCACGTTCCCCGGCTATTGTTATTTGTGTGTTCAGGTTTAGGGTCGCGGTCAGCTCAGGTTCCATCACCCTAGAGCTCGTTGGTGCTTGTCCTTTTGTGATTCCCTGCCATTGGAATCATGACAGTATAGCCGGCCGAAATGTTTGGGCTGAAGTAGGAGGAAAAGTAGTCTGAGGAAGTTTTTTTTTTTTTTTTCTCCTTTGAGGTTGCTGCCTAGCCTTAATTGCAGCCAGGCTGATTTTTTTTTTCTTTCCTCCTCTTAATCTTTGAATGGCTCTGACCTTAGCTGTTTATCATGGACGTCCAGAGTTTAGCTTCCAGCTTGAATAATCTTGCTGCTAAGGTTCAAAATATACAAGATTTTGTTGTACATGCTCCTATGTCTGAACCTAGAATTCCTATTCCAGAGTTCTTTGCTGGAGATCTAGTTTTCTGAATTTTAGGAACAATTGCAAGCTGTTCCTTTCTTTGAAATCTCGCTCTTCTGGAGACCCTGCTCAGCAGGTTAAGATTATTATATCTTTCCTGCGGGGTGACCCTCAAAATTGGGCATTTGCATTAGCACCAGGGGATCCTGCGTTGCTTAATGTGGATGCGTTTTTTCTGGCATTGGGTTTGCTCTATGAGGAACCTAACCAGGAGATTCAGGCTGAAAAAGCTTTATTAGCTCTCTCTCAGGGGCAAGATGAAGCAGAAATATATTGTCAAAAATTTCGGAAATGGTCAGTGCTTACTCAGTGGAATGAGTGCGCCCTGGCTGCAAATTTCAGAGATGGCCTTTCTGAGGCCATTAAAGATGTTATGGTGGGGTTCCCTGCGCCTACGGGTCTGAATGAGTCTATGACTATGGCTATTCAGATTGATCGGCGTTTACGGGAGCGCAAACCTGTGCACCATTTGGCGGTGTCTTCTGAACAGGCACTTGAGACAATGCAATGTGATAGAGTTCAGTCTAGAAGTGAACGGCAAAACTATAGGCGGAAAAATGGGTTGTGCTTTTATTGTGGTGATTCAGCTCATGTTATATCAGCATGCTCTAAACGCACAAAAAAGGTTGATAAGTCTGTTGCCATTAGTACGTTACAGTCTAAGTTCATTCTGTCTGTGACTCTGATTTGCTCATTATCATCCATTTCCGTCGATGCCTATGTAGATTCAGGCGCTGCCCTGAGTCTTATGGATTGATCATTTGCCAAGCGATGTGGGTTTAGTCTTGAGCCTCTGGAAGTCCCTATTCCTTTGAAGGGAATTGACTCTACACCTTTAGCTATGAATAAACCTCAGTACTGGACACAAGTGACCATGCGTATGACTCCCGTTCATCAGGAGGTGATTCGCTTCCTGGTATTGTATAATTTACATGATGTTCTAGTACTTGGTCTGCCATGGTTACAAACTCATAATCCAATCCTTGACTGGAAAACAATGTCTGTGTTAAGCTGGAGATATCAGGGGGTTCATGATGATGCACCTCCGATTTCTATCGCTTCATCTACTCCTTCTGAGGTTCCTGTATTTTTGTCTGATTATCGGGATGTTTTTGAGGAGCCTAAGCTCAGTTCGCTTCCTCCTCACAGGGATTGCGATTGTGCTATAGATTTAATTCCTGGTAGTAAATTTCCTAAAGGTCGTTTGTTCAATCTGTCAGTGCCAGAGCATACTGCTATGCGGGATTATGTTAAGGAGTCCTTGGAAAAGGGACATATCCGTCCATCTTCGTCCCCTTTGGGAGCAGGTTTTTTTTTTCGTGGCCAAAAAAGATGGGTCCTTGAGGCCTTGTATAGATTATCGTCTTTTAGTAACATAGTAACATAGTAACATAGTTAGTAAGGCCGAAAAAAGACATTTGTCCATCCAGTTCAGCCTATATTCCATCATAATAAATCCCCAGATCTACGTCCTTCTACAGAACCTAATTGTATGATACAATATTGTTCTGCTCCAGGAAGACATCCAGGCCTCTCTTGAATCCCTCGACTGAGTTCGCCATCACCACCTCCTCAGGCAAGCAATTCCAGATTCTCACTGCCCTAACAGTAAAGAATCCTCTTCTATGTTGGTGGAAAAACCTTCTCTCCTCCAGACGCAAAGAATGCCCCCTTGTGCCCGTCACCTTCCTTGGTATAAACAGATCCTCAGCGAGATATTTGTATTGTCCCCTTATATACTTATACATGGTTATTAGATCGCCCCTCAGTCGTCTTTTTTCTAGACTAAATAATCCTAATTTCGCTAATCTATCTGGGTATTGTAGTTCTCCCATCCCCTTTATTAATTTTGTTGCCCTCCTTTGTACTCTCTCTAGTTCCATTATATCCTTCCTGAGCACCGGTGCCCAAAACTGGACACAGTACTCCATGTGCGGTCTAACTAGGGATTTGTACAGAGGCATTATAATGCTCTCATCATGTGTATCCAGACCTCTTTTAATGCACCCCATGATCCTGTTTGCCTTGGCAGCTGCTGCCTGGCACTGGCTGCTCCAGGTAAGTTTATCATTAACTAGGATCCCCAAGTCCTTCTCCCTGTCAGATTTACCCAGTGGTTTCCCATTCAGTGTGTAATGGTGACATTGATTCCTTCTTCCCATGTGTATAACCTTACATTTATCATTGTTAAACCTCATCTGCCACCTTTCAGCCCAAGTTTCCAACTTATCCAGATCCATCTGTAGCAGAATACTATCTTCTCTTGTATTAACTGCTTTACATAGTTTTGTATCATCTGCAAATATCGATATTTTACTGTGTAAACCTTCTACCAGATCATTAATGAATATGTTGAAGAGAACAGGTCCCAATACTGACCCCTGCGGTACCCCACTGGTCACAGCGACCCAGTTAGAGACTATACCATTTATAACCACCCTCTGCTTTCTATCACTAAGCCAGTTACTAACCCATTTACACACATTTTCCCCCAGACCAAGTATTCTCATTTTGTGTACCAACCTCTTGTGCGGCACGGTATCAAACGCTTTGGAAAAATCGAGATATACCACGTCCAATGACTCACCGTGGTCCAGCCTATAGCTTACCTCTTCATAAAAACTGATTAGATTGGTTTGACAGGAGCGATTTCTCATAAACCCATGCTGATATGGAGTTAAACAGTTATTCTCATTGAGATAATCCAGAATAACATCCCTCAGAAACCCTTCAAATATTTTGCCAACAATAGAGGTTAGACTTACTGGCCTATAATTTCCAGGTTCACTTTTAGAGCCCTTTTTGAATATTGGCACCACATTTGCTATGCGCCAATCCTGCGGAACAGACCCTGTCGCTATAGAGTCCCTAAAAATAAGAAATAATGGTTTATCTATTACAGTACTTAGTTCTCTTAGTACTCGTGGGTGTATGCCATCCGGACCCGGAGATTTATCTATTTTAATCTTATTTAGCCGGTTTCGCACCTCTTCTTGGGTTAGATTGGTGACCCTTAATATAGGGTTTTCATTGTTTCTTGGGATTTCACCTAGCATTTCATTTTCCACCGTGAATACCGTGGAGAAGAAGGTGTTTAAAATGTTAGCTTTTTCCTCGTCATCTACAACCATTCTTTCCTCACTATTTTTTAAGGGGCCTACATTTTCAGTTTTTATTCTTTTACTATTGATATAGTTGAAGAACAGTTTGGGATTAGTTTTACTCTCCTTAGCAATGTGCTTCTCTGTTTCCTTTTTGGCAGCTTTAATTAGTTTTTTAGATAAAGTATTTTTCTCCCTATAGTTTTTTAGAGCTTCAATGGTGCCATCCTGCTTTAGTAGTGCAAATGCTTTCTTTTTACTGTTAATTGCCTGTCTTACTTCTTTGTTTAGCCACATTGGGTTTTTCCTATTTCTAGTCCTTTTATTCGCACAAGGTATAAATCGCTTACACTGCCTATTTAGGATGTTCTTAAACATTTCCCATTTATTATCTGTATTCTTATTTCTGAGGATATTGTCCCAGTCTACCAGATTAAGGGCATCTCTAAGCTGGTCAAACTTTGCCTTCCTAAAGTTCAGTGTTTTTGTGACTCCCTGACAAGTCCCCCTAGTGAAAGACAGGTGAAACTGTACAATATTGTGGTCGCTATTTCCTAGATGCCCGACCACCTGCAGATTTGTTATTCTGTCAGGTCTATTAGATAGTATTAGGTCTAAAAGTGCTGCTCCTCTGGTTGGATTCTGCACCAATTGTGAAAGATAATTTTTCTTGGTTATTAGCAGAAACCTGTTGCCTTTATGGGTTTCACAGGTTTCTGTTTCCCAGTTAATATCCGGGTAGTTAAAGTCCCCCATAACCAGGACCTCATTATGGGTTGCAGCTTCATCTATCTGCTTTAGAAGTAGACTTTCCATGGTTTCTGTTATATTTGGGGGTTTGTAACAGACCCCAATGAGAATTTTGTTACCATTTTTCCCTCCATGAATTTCGACCCATATGGACTCGACATCCTCATTTCCTTCGCTAATATCCTCCCTTAAAGTGGACTTTAGACAAGACTTTACATAGAGACAAACCCCTCCTCCTCTCCGATTTTTACGATCCTTTCTAAACAGACTGTAACCCTGTAAGTTAACTGCCCAGTCATAGCTTTCATCTAACCATGTCTCGGTTATTCCCACTATGTCAAAGTTACCTGTAGATATTTCTGCTTCTAGTTCTTCCATCTTGTTTGTCAGGCTTCTGGCGTTTGCGAGCATGCAGTTTAGAGGATTTTGTTTTGTTCCAATCTCCTCGCTGTGGATTGTTTTAGAAATGTTCTTACCTCCCTTCTGAGTATGTTTTCCTGAATAAGATTACCGTAAAATATCAGTATCCTTTGCCTTTGTTGACTGATTTGTTTGCTCGCATTAAGGGGGCTAAATGGTTCACTAAGATTGATCTTCGGGGTGCGTATAATCTTATACGAATAAAGCAAGGTGATGAGTGGAAAACCGCATTTAATACGCCTGAGGGCCATTTTGAGTATTTGGTAATGCCTTTCGGACTTTCTAATGCTCCTTCAGTCTTCCAGTCCTTTATGCACGATATTTTCCGTGAATATCTGGATAAATTTATGATTGTGTATTTGGATGATATTTTGTTTTTTTCTGATGACTGGGAGTCTCATGTTCAGCAGGTCAGGAAGGTGTTTCAGGTCCTGCGGGCTAATTCCTTGTTTGTAAAGGGCTCAAAGTGTCTCTTTGGAGTCCAGAAGATTTCTTTCTTGGGGTATATTTTTTCCCCTTCTACTATTGAGATGGATCCCGTCAAGGTTCAGGCTATTTGTGACTGGACGCAGCCTGCATCTCTTAAGAGTCTGCAGAAGTTCTTAGGCTTTGCTAATTTCTATCGTCGTTTTATAACTAATTTTTCTAGTGTTGTTAAGCCTTTGACGGATTTGACTAAGAAGGGTGCTGATGTTGCTGATTGGTCTCCTGCGGCTGTAGAGGCCTTTCGGGAACTTAAACGCCGGTTTTCTTCTGCTCCTGTGTTGCGTCAGCCTGATGTTTCGCTTCCTTTCCAAGTTGAGGTTGATGCTTCCGAGATTGGAGCGGGGGCGGTTTTGTCACAGAGAAGCTCCGATTGCTCGGTGATGAAGCCATGTGCGTTCTTTTCTAGAAAATTTTCGCCCGCTGAGCGGAATTATGATGTGAGTAATCGGGAACTTTTGCCCATGAAGTGGGCATTTGAGGAGTGGCGTCATTGGCTGGAGGGTGCTAGACATCGTGTGGTGGTCTTGACTGATCACAAAAATCTGATTTACCTTGAGTCTGCCAGGCGTCTGAATCCTAGACAGGCTCGTTGGTCACTGTTTTTCTCTCGTTTCAATTTTGTGGTTTCATACCTGCCAGGTTCAAAGAATGTGAAGGCGGATGCTCTTTCTAGGAGTTTTGTGCCTGACTCCCCTGGAAATTCTGAGCCCACTGGTATCCTTAGGGATGGGGTGATTTTGTCGGCCGTCTTCCCAGACTTGCGACGTGCTTTGCAGGAGTTTCAGGCGGGTAAACCTGATTGTTGTCCGCCTGAGAGACTGTTTGTTCCGGATAGTTGGACCAGTAGAGTCATCTCCGAGGTCCATTCTTCTGCGTTGGCAGGTCATCCTGGAATATTTGGTACTAGAGACTTGGTGGCCAGGTCTTTTTGTTGGCCTTCCTTGTCGAGGGATGTGCGTTCTTTTGTGCAGTCTTGTGAGGTTTGTGCTCGGGTTAAGCCTTGCTGTTCTCGAGCCAGTGGATTGTTGTCACCTTTGCCTATCCCGAAGAGGCCTTGGACGCACATTTCCATGGACTTTATTTCGGATCTCCCTGTCTCTCAAAAAATGTCTGTCATCTGGGTTGTGTGTGACCGCTTTTCTAAAATGGTTCATCTTGTACCCTTGCCTAAGTTGCCTTCCTCCTCTGAGTTGGTCCCTCTGTTTTTCCAGAATGTGGTTCGTTTGCATGGGATTCCGGAGAACATCGTTTCTGACAGGGGATCCCAGTTTGTGTCTAGATTTTGGCGGACGTTCTGTGCTAAGATGGGCATTGATTTGTCCTTTTCGTCTGCATTCCATCCTCAGACGAATGGCCAGACGGAGCGAACTAATCAGACCTTGGAAACTTATTTGAGGTGTTTTGTTTCTGCTGATCAGGATGACTGGGTTACCTTTTTGCCGCTGGCCGAGTTTGCCCTTAATAATCGGGCTAGTTCTGCTACCTTGGTTTCTCCTTTCTTTTGTAATTCGGGGTTTCATCCTCGTTTTTCCTCTGGTCAGGTGGAGCCTTCTGATTATCCTGGAGTGGACATGGTGGTGGATGGGTTGCATCGGATTTGGAGTCATGTGGTGGACAATTTGAAGTTGTCCCAGGAGAAGGCTCAGCAGTTTGCTAATCGCCGTCGCCGCGTGGGTCCTCGACTTCGTGTTGGGGACTTGGTGTGGTTGTCTTCTCGTTTTGTTCCTATGAAGGTCTCTTCTCCTAAGTTCAAGGCTCGGTTCATCGGTCCTTATAGGATCTTGGAAATTCTTAACCCTGTGTCGTTTCGTTTGGATCTCCCGGCATCGTTTGCTATTCATAATGTGTTCCATCGGTCGTTGTTGCGGAGGTATGAGGTACCTGTTGTTCCTTCGCTTGAGCCTCCTGCTCCGGTGCTGGTGGAGGGAGAATTGGAGTATGTTGTGGAGAAGATCTTGGATTCTCGTGTTTCCAGACGGAAACTCCAATATTTGGTCAAGTGGAAGGGTTATGGTCAGGAGGATAATTCTTGGGTGGTTGCCTCTGATGTTCATGCTGATGATTTGGTCCGCGCTTTTCATAGGGCTCATCCTGGTCGCCCTGGTGGTTCTCGTGAGGGTTCGGTGACCCCTCCTCAAGGGGGGGGTACTGTTGTGAGTTCTGTTTTTGGGCTCCCTCTGGTGGTTACTGATGGTACTGGGTGATTTGTGTTCTGCTGTCTCTGGTGTCCACCTGTTCTATTAGGATTTGGGAGTTTCCTATTTAACCGGGCTTTCTTGTCATTTCCCCGCCGGCTATCAAGGTTATCAGAGTGTTTTGTTACCTCAGCTTCTGGCTTCAGTAATCTTCAGGACAAGCTAAGTTTTGATTTTCTTGTTCCACGTTTTGCTTTATTTTTGTCTTGTCCAGCTTGCATATAATATTCTCTTTGCTGCTGGTTGCTTTAGTGGGCTGTAATTGCTCCTCATGTTCCATGAGTTGGAACATGAGTTCAAGTAATTACAGGATAGTTTTTTGAAGGGTTTTTTGCTGACCGCGCAGTTTACTTTTGTATCCTCTGCTATCTAGTTTTAGCGGGCCTCATTTTGCTGAATCTGTTTTCATACTGTGTATGTGCCTTCCTCTCATTTCACCGTCATTATATGTGGGGGGCTGCTATTTCTGTGGGGTATTTCTCTGGAGGCAAGAGAGGTCTGTGTTTCTTCTAATAGGGGAAGTTAGATCTTCGGCTGGTGCGAGACGTCTAGGATCAACGTAGGCACGTTCCCCGGCTATTGTTATTTGTGTGTTCAGGTTTAGGGTCGCGGTCAGCTCAGGTTCCATCACCCTAGAGCTCGTTGGTGCTTGTCCTTTTGTGATTCCCTGCCATTGGAATCATGACACATAACATCACTCCCCGTAGTGGCAGAGCGACATTACTGCAACGACCAGGACTCTGGGGCGCTGCACAACCCCTGGTAAAAAATTATGGAATCACTGGCCTTGGAGGATGTTCATTCAGTTGTTTAATTTTGTAGAAAAAAATCAGATCACAGACATGGCACAAAAAAGTCATTTCAAATGGCAATGTTCTGGCTTTAAGAGCCACTAAAAGAAATCAAGAATGAAAAATGTGGTAGTCAGTAATGGTTACTTTTTTTAACCAAGCATAGGGGAAAAATTATGGAATCACTCAATACTGAGGAAAAAATTATGGAATTGCCCTGTAAATTTTCATACCCAAAAATAACACCTGCATCAAATTAAATCTGCTTGTTAGTCTGCGGGCTGTCCGAGTTGTCTGCCGGGGCATCTGCGGGGCTGTCCGGGGGTATGCGGCGCTGTCTGGGTGTGTGCGGGGCTGTCCGGGTGTGTGCGAGGCTGTGCGGGTGTGTGCGGGGCTCTACGTGGGGTCTTTGGGGGGTTGTGTGTGTGTGAGTGTGTGTGCAGGCATCGTCTGTTGGGACTACAAGTCCGGCTAATCCGGCTAATGTGTTGATTGTAAAAAAACAAACAAAAAAACACATATACAGTACATACAGTACATGCAACATATTACATACAGAACATGCAACGTACAACATACAGTACATGCAACATACAACATACAGTACATGCAACATATAGTACATACAACATGCAACAAACAACATACAGTACATGCAACCAACAACATGCAACATACAGTACGTACAGCAAGCAACATACAGTACATGCTACATACAGTACATACGGCATACAACATACAGTACATACCATTCACCTTGATCCTGAAGCCCTTGCTCACCTGTAAAAATTCTTAAAATAATAAACAATATACTCCCTGTGTCCGCAGATATCCAATTAATACGAGTGTCCAACGACGACCTCCCATGAAGAGCTGCCACATCAGCTGATGCGACCGCTCTCCAGGGGCTCCAGCAATACAATGACGGAAGGTATCTTTCCGCACTGTATTCCTCCGCCGCTGTGAGAAATAGTTCCTATTCTCACTTGTGGCACTGCTGTGTGGGAAAATTCCTACGCAGCTTTGCCATAAAGTGAGATTCTGAACTCAGGTAGCCTCTTCAGTTATGCACTGCAGGAGCCATTGTCTCCTGTCAGTGTGTCACTGGAGGCCCTATAGAGCAGTGACATCTCCTGATGTCACTGTTCTATAGGGGAGATCGTCATGGGACACTCGTTATTAATTGGACTGCGTCGGACAGGGAGTATACGGTTGGTTTATTATTTTTAATTTTTTGCAGGCGATCGAAGGCGTTGCAGGAATTAGGCGTGATTGTAAGTATAGTGAAATTAAGAATATTAAAATACTTTCTTCCGGCTTTGTTCAATAATACATCTTTATTTAGCTTTAAAAAACGCATACAAAAACGCATCAAAAACCGCATAAAAAAAGCATTAAAAAACGCGCAAAGAACCGCATCAAAAACGCAGCTGCGTTTTCTGCCAGGAGATTCAGATTTTGTGCAGAAAATTCTGCACCCAAATCTGCAACGTATGCACATACCCTTAGTTTTGTGCCATATCTGTGGTCTGCTTTTTTTCTGCAAAATTAAACAACTGAATGAACATCCTCCAAGGTCAGTGATTCCATAATTTTTGCGAGGGGTTGTATATTGACCTAGCTAGTGCTTAGCAGAGGGGACGAAGCTAGCACTGGGAGCTGATTTAAGCATAAGTATGTGCCATCTTTATGAGAGAACAATGTGTGCAGTGATAGCAGTCAGCCTGCACAAACGGTGAACGTAGTCAGCCTGCACAAACGGTGAACGCAGTCAGCCTGCACAAACAGTGAACGCAGTCAGCCTGCACAAACGGTGAACTGTTATGATCTGGTGGTTTAGGAGCAACATGGGACGAGCTCTGAAGGAAGTGGTACCTGTACTGACCGCAGTCCCTAAGCTTAACACAACACTAGAAGTAGCCATGGGATGCTCCTAACACTCCCTAGGCACCTCGTCACAGCCTGAGAACCAACTACCCCTAAAGATAGAAACAGGAAAACTATCTTGCCTCAGAGAAAATCCCCAAAGGATAGATAGCCCCCCACAAGTAATGACTGTGAGTGGAGAGGGAAAAGACATACACAGAATGAAACCAGGATGAGCACAGGAGGCCAGTCTAGCTAGATAGATAGGACAGGATGGAATACTGTGCGGTCAGTATAAAACACTACAAAAAATCCACACAGAGTTTACAAAAATCTCCACACCTGACTAAAGGTGTGGAGGGTAAATCTGCTTCCCAGAGCTTCCAGCATCACTGAATTAATTCATACTGACAAGCTGGACAAACATAAAAAGCACAGAACAGATAAGTCCACAACCTGTGGACAGAAAAGAGCAAGCAAGGACTTAGCTTTGCTGAACTGGTCAGGATAACAGGGAAATCCAAAGAGATGTGAATCCAACCAGGAACCATAGACAAGTGGCACAAGCTGAAGGAAAGAGCCAGGCTAAATAGCTGAGCAGAATAGACAATCAGTGGAAGCAGCTGCTGACAGCTAAATCCAAGGAGCAGCCATTCCACTTAAAACCACCGGAGGGAGCCCAAGAGCAGAACTCACAAAAGTGCCACTTACAACCACCGGAGGGAGCCCAAGAGCGGAATTCACAACAGTACCCCCCCCATGAGGAGGGGTCACCGAACCCTCACCAGAGCCCCCAGGCCGATCAGGACGAGCCAAGTGAAAAGCACGAACCAAATCGGTGGCATGGACATCGGAGGCAACAACCCAAGAATTATCCTCCTGGCCATAACCCTTCCACTTGACAAGATACTGAAGCCTCCGCCTCGAAAAACGAGAATCCAAAATTTTCTCAACCTCATATTCCAACTCTCCCTCAACCAACACCGGGGCAGGAGGATCAACTGAGGGAACAACGGGCACCACATATCTCCGCAACAAAGATATATGGAAAACATTATGAATGGCAAAAGAGGCTGGAAGAGCCAAACGAAAAGACACCGGATTAATAATTTCAGAAATTTTATAAGAACCAATAAACCGAGGCTTAAACTTAGGGGAAGAAACCTTCATAGGAACATGACGAGAAGACAACCAAACCAAATCCCCCACACGAAGCCGGGGACCAACACACCGACGGTGGTTAGCAAAAGGTTGAGCCCTTTCCTGAGACAACGTCAAATTGTCCACCACATGAGTCCAAATCTGCTGCAGCCTGTCCACCACAGAATCCACACCAGGACAATCAGAAGGCTTAACCTGCCCAGAAGAAAAACGAGGATGAAAACCAAAATTACAATAGAAAGGTGAAACCAAAGTAGCCGAACTAGCCCGATTATTAAGGGCAAACTCTGCCAACGGCAAGAAAGCCACCCAATCATCCTGATCAGCAGACACAAAGCATCTCAAATAGGTCTCCAAGGTCTGATTAGTTCGCTCAGTTTGGCCATTAGTCTGAGGATGAAACGCCGAAGAAAAAGACAAATCAATGCCCATCCTAGCACAAAAGGCCCGCCAAAGCCTAGAGACAAACTGAGAACCTCTGTCAGACACAATATTCTCCGGAATGCCATGCAAACGAACCACATGCTGAAAAAACAATGGAACCAAATCTGAGGAGGAAGGCAACTTAGGCAAAGGTACCAGATGGACTATTTTAGAGAACCGGTCACAAACAACCCAGATAACAGACATCTTCTGGGAAACAGGAAGATCCGAAATAAAATCCATGGAAATATGCATCCAGGGCCTCTCAGGGACCGGCAAAGGCAAAAGCAACCCACTAGCGCGGGAACAGCAAGGCTTGGCCCGGTCGCAAGTCCCACAGGACTGCACAAAAGCACGCACATCACGCGACAAGGAAGGCCACCAAAAGGACCTAGCAACCAAATCTCTGGTACCAAAAATCCCAGGATGACCAGCCAACACTGAACAATGAACCTCAGAAATCACCTTACTTGTCCATCCATGAGGAACAAACAGCTTCCCCACTGGACAGCGGTCAGGCCTATCAGCCTGAAATTCCCGAAGCACCCGCCGCAAATCAGGGGAGATGGCAGAAAGAATCACCCCTTCCTTAAAAATGCCAACCGGCTCAAGGACTCCAGGAGAATCAGGCGAAAAACTCCTAGAGAGGGCATCAGCCTTAACATTCTTAGATCCCGGAAGATACGAGACCACAAAATCAAAACGGGAGAAAAACAGGGACCATCGAGCCTGTCTAGGATTCAGCCGCTTGGCCGACTCAAGGTAAATCAGATTCTTATGATCAGTGAAGACCACAACGCGGTTCTTAGCTCCCTCAAGCCAATGTCGCCACTCTTCAAACGCCCACTTCATAGCCAACAACTCCCGATTGCCGACATCATAATTGCGTTCCGCAGGTGAAAACGTTCTGGAAAAAAAAGCACACGGTTTCATCAAAGAACCATCAGAATCCCTCTGAGACAAAACGGCCCCTGCCCCAATCTCAGAAGCGTCAACCTCAACCTGAAAAGGAAGAGAAACATCCGGCTGACGCAACACAGGGGCAGAAATAAATCGGCCTTTAAGCTCCCGAAAGGCCTCAACAGCCATAGAGGACCAATTCGTCACATCAGCGACTTTCTTCGTCAAATCAGTAAGGGGCTTAACCACACTGGAAAAGTTGGCAATGAAACGGCGATAGAAATTAGCAAAGCTCAAAAATTTTTGAAGGCTCTTCACAGATGTGGCTTGAATCCAGTCATGAATAGCTTGGACCTTAACAGGATCCATTTCCATAGACGAGGGAGAAAAAATAAAACCCAAAAAAGAGACCTTCTGAACTCCGAATAGGCACTTAGACCCCTTCACAAATAAAGCATTATCACGAAGGATCTGGAACACCATCCTGACCTGCTTCACATGAGACTCCCAATCATCGGAAAAAATCAAAATATCATCCAAATATACAACCATGAATTTATCAAGATAATTGCGGAAAATATCATGCATGAAGGATTGGAACACAGATGGAGCATTAGAGAGCCCGAATGGCATCACAAGGTATTCAAAATGGCCTTCAGGCGTATTAAATGCAGTTTTCCATTCGTCACCCTGTTTAATACGAACAAGATTATATGCCCCTCGGAGGTCAATCTTAGTAAACCAACTAGTCCCCTTAATCTGAGCAAACAAATCAGAAAGCAAAGGCAAGGGGTATTGGAATTTGACCGTGATCTTATTAAGAAGACGATAATCAATACAGGGTCTCAAGAAGCCATCCTTCTTAGCAACAAAAAAGAAACCCGCTCCCAATGGTGACGAAGAGGGCCGAATATGCCCCTTTTCCAAAGACTCCTTAACATAACTCCGCATGGCGGCATGCTCTGGCACAGACAGATTGAAAAGTCGGCCCTTAGGGAACTTACAACCAGGAATCAAGTTAATAGCACAATCACAGTCCCTATGTGGAGGAAGGGAACTGGACTTGGCCTCATCAAATACATCCTGGAAATCCGACAAAAACTCAGGGACCTCAGAAGAGTGGGAAGAGGAAATTGACATCAAAGGAACGTCACTATGTACCCCTTGACAACCCCAACTAGTCACAGACATAGTTTTCCAATCCAGCACCGGATTATGTTCCTGTAACCATGGAAAACCCAGTACAACAACATCATGCAGGTTATGCAACACCAGAAAACGGCAATTTTCCTGATGTGCAGGAGCCATGTGCATGGTCATCTGCGTCCAGTACTGAGGTTTATCCTTGGCCAATGGAGTAGCATCAATGCCCCTCAAAGGAATAGGGCTCTGCAAAGGCTGCAAGGAAAAACCACAGCACCTGGCGAATTCGAAGTCCATTAAGTTCAGGGCAGCGCCTGAATCCACAAATGCCATGACAGAAAAGGACGACAATGAGCAAATCAGGGTCACAGATAAAAGAAATTTAGGCTGTACAGTACTAATGGTAACAGACCTAGCGACCCTCCTAGTACGTTTAGGGCAATCAGAAATAACATGAGCAGAATCACCACAGTAAAAACACAGCCTATTCTGACGTCTGAATTCCTGCCGTTCTGTTCTAGTCAAAATCCTATCACATTGCATAGGTTCAGGACTCTGCTCAGAGGACACTGCCATATGGTGCATAGCTTTGCGCTCACGCAGACGCCGATCAATCTGAATGGCTAGAGACATAGATTCGCTCAAACCAGTAGGCGTAGGGAAGCCCACCGTAACATGTTTAAGGGCTTCAGAAAGACCTTTTCTGAAAATAGCAGCCAGAGCATCCTCATTCCATTTAGTGAGTACAGACCATTTCCTAAATTTCTGGCAGTATAATTCTGCCGCTTCCTGACCTTGACACAAGCCCAACAGGGTTTTTTCTGCATGATCCACAGAATTAGGTTCGTCATACAATAATCCGAGCGCTTGAAAAAATGCGTCTACATTCAGCAATGCCGGATCCCCTGATTCAAGGGAGAATGCCCAGTCCTGAGGGTCACCACGCAGCAAGGATATGATGATTTTAACTTGCTGAATGGGATCACCAGAAGAACGGGGTTTCAAAGCAAAAAACAATTTGCAGTTATTTTTAAAGTTCAAAAACTTGGATCTGTCTCCAAAAAACAAATCAGGAGTAGGAATTCTAGGCTCGAAAGCCGGAGTCTGGACAACATAATCTTGGATACTCTACTCTTGCAGCAAGTTGATCCACACGAGAAAACAAACCCTGAACATCCATGCCAGAGCATAAATCCTGAACCACCCAGAGATCAAGAGGAAAAAAGACAAAAGAGAGCACAGAAAAAAAATGGCTCAGAATTTTTTCCTTCTTTTGAGATGCATTTAATTCATTTGTGGCCACTTGTACTGTTATGATCTGGTGGTTTAGGAGCAACATGGGACGAGCTCTGAAGGAAGTGGTACCTGTACTGACCGCAGTCCCTAAGCTTAACACAACACTAGAAGTAGCCGTGGGATGCTCCTAACACTCCCTAGGCACCTCGTCACAGCCTGAGAACTAACTACCCCTAAAGATAGAAACAGGAAAACTATCTTGCCTCAGAGAAAATCCCCAAAGGATAGATAGCCCCCCACAAGTAATGACTGTGAGTGGAGAGGGAAAAAACATACACAGAATGAAACCAGGATGAGCACAGGAGGCCAGTCTAGCTAGATAGATAGGACAGGATGGAATACTGTGCGGTCAGTATAAAACACTACAAAAAATCCACACAGAGTTTACAAAAATCTCCACACCTAAATCTGCTTCCCAGAGCTTCCAGCATCACTGAATTAATTCATACTGACAAGCTGGACAAACATAAAAAGCACAGAACAGATAAGTCCACAACCTGTGGACAGAAAAGAGCAAGCAAGGACTTAGCTTTGCTGAACTGGTCAGGATAACAGGGAAATCCAAAGAGATGTGAATCCAACCAGGAACCATAGACAAGTAGCACAAGCTGAAGGAAAGAGCCAGGCTAAATAGCCGAGCAGAATAGACAATCAGTGGAAGCAGCTGCTGACAGCTAAATCCAAGGAGCAGCCATTCCACTTAAAACCACCGGAGGGAGCCCAAGAGCAGAACTCACAAAAGTGCCACTTACAACCACCGGAGGGAGCCCAAGAGCGGAATTCACAACGGTGAACGCAGTCAGCCTGCACAAACGGTGAACGCAGTCCGCCTGCACAAACGGTGAACCCAGTCAGCCTGCACAAACGATGAACGCAGTCAGCCTGCACAAACGGTGAACGCAGTCAGCCTGCACAAGCGGTGTTCTCAGTCAGGTCAGTCAGCCGAAATGTTTGTGAGGTTCCATCTGTGAATAGGAGCAGACACAGCCAGTACTTGGCATAGGGAGCAGTCCATCTTGGGACTCTAAGATCTGGTACAGCTGTTAGCCCTACTACCCAGAGACAGCTATCTTAGTCCTACTACCCAGAGACAGTTCTTTTAGCCCTACTTCCCAGGGTCAACACTCTTAGACCTACTACTCAGATGCACCTTTCATAGTCCTACTACCCAGGAGCCGTACTCTTAGCCCTAATATGCAGGTGCAGCTCTATAGTCCTACTGCAGTCTTATAGCCTCTGGCCTGTCTGTGCTCGTACCATGTTGCACAGACGTTTGTATGAACCCTTACAATTACAAGCAGCCCTTTGAAGGCAATCATAATGTGGATGTGGCCCTCGGTGAAAATGAGTTTGACACCCCTGGTTTAGATAGAATAACTTTCCTCCATATCTATATTCTTATTAACAGCAGCTTTTCACTGGTGACAATGTACCAGTGCAGCATCTAACTGGATTTCATGGGAAATTTGATCCTCCATCTTAGTATAATTGCTTTTCTAAATGAGATGCCAATTCCTGTACTCAGGGAAAAGCTCCCATTACATCTGTAAGAATTCTTCACGTCTGAGTAACTGCAGCACAGGAATTTATTCTAAGCCCTAGAATGACATGTGTGATGTCTAAGTCTCTTGTTAGCAAGGCTTTATTGTTGTAGACAGATTCATGCAAGCATTTCTGATCTAGCAGCCTTGACTAGATTCTCTGAAAACAAGCCATACTTTAAATGTAGCAAATTACTGGGACGGCGAGCGCATATTCTCTGCAGAAAAGACTGCACCAGCAGTACAGGTACAACAATCGGCTCGTAACAAGAGTAGGCAGGCCTTGTGGTTTGATACCCGTTTCCCATCATATAGCTTGTTGCAGATTACTTGAGCAGTAAGTAGGTCAGTGACATTCAGCTGGATACTTGTTCTCAAAGCCCCCAGGGACTTTCTTTTCTACATGTATTTTTAAAAGCACAGATGGAACATGAATGGCGTCCTTATAAAAATTTTACTGCACATACTCCTTATTACACAATTTGGTTCAAATTGTTGACCATTTGGGACATCATTTTAAAAATTATTAATGTGTTTAAACTACAGATTGCATTTTTTTCTATTTTACCAGCAAATAAAAAGTGTAGAAAAGGCAAAATACAAAAAGCGTACTTTGTCTGTTCGCACGAAATGACTGTTCAAGCATATGTGCTTCTGTTTTTTTTTTAACTAGATTTAATCATTCTTCCATGATTAACACCTCTGGGTTTATAGGATCCAGAGCAGAGGGTAGATAAATGTAAAACAAATAGGTGAGCTGTACCAAGTGCCTGTTCTTGGTTTGAACAGTCATTTTGTGTTGACAGACTCCCTGTAATTGGAGGGTATAGGAGAACTGAGTTAAATAATTTCCACTTCTTATTAAGGAATTTTTATGAATCATGAGATAAAATAATGCCAGCATAATTTGCCTATTCATTGATTCTACATTTCAGTTCTTACCTTACCCTTTTTATAATAAAATAGAGAACCTATATGTTGTCATTGATGCCAAAAGATGCTAAAGGTGGCCAGCCTTACTTGCCTAATCTGTGGCATGTTACAACCTCAAGGATCAGATTTCTTACTATTATCACTCTATTTCTATGAAACTATTAATATAATACAAAGTTGTAACAAAGTTTCTTAAAATTATACCTATCGCCTTCAAGCTGGGTTCAGAAAGGCACTCTTCATGGATTGAATAGGGACAGCAACTACCAGTCTTGTAGCCTGAAATTACAACCTCATGAATTCCTATGAAGCTCTTAATTCATGTTTGTAGACCAGCAGTCAGTCCAGGCATCAACAAACTGTAAAATACTGCCATATGCCCCCTTCCTTACATTGTTATGCTGTCATTCCAAAGAAATGTTGTTGTTTTTTTTCCTTTGACAGAAAATGTCATCCGTGAAAATCAGTGGGGTGGTGTGGACATTCGAAGAGGTGGTGACCCAGTTCTTAGAAGTAACCTTATATGTTGTGGCTATTCTGATGGAGTGGTTGTTGGAGAACGAGGCAAAGGTCTTATTGAAGGAAACACTATATATGGTAAACATATCTGACATATGTTGTAGATTTTGTAATGACTGCAACATGAGGCACCATACTTACTTTGAAAATCCATTTATAAATAAATAATGAATAATCCTATCAAATTGAGCAATCTGAGTCCAGCTAGAGAGTTAAGGTACCGTCACACTAGACGATATCGCTAGCGATCCGTGACGTTGCAGCGTCCTGGCTAGCGATATAGCCCAGTGTGACAGGCAGCAGCGATCAGGCCCCTGCTGTGATGTCGCTGGTCGGGGAAGAAAGTCCAGAACTTTGTTTCGTCGCTGGCTCTCCCGCTGACATCGCTGAATCGGCGTGTGTGACGCCGATTCAGCGATGTCTTCGCTGGTAACCAGGGTAAACATCGGGTTACTAAGCGCAGGGCCGCGCTTAGTAACCCGATGTTTACCCTGGTTACCATCGTTAAAGTAAAAAAAACAACCACTACATACTTACCTACCGCTGTCTGTCCCCGGCGCTCAGCTTCTCTGCACTCCTCCTGTACTGGCTGTAAGCACAGCGGCCGGAAAGCAGAGCAGTGACGTCACCGCTCTGCTTTCCGGCTGACCGGCGCTCACAGCCAGAGCAGAGAAGCACAGCGCCGGGGACAGACAGCGGTAGGTAAGTATGTAGTGGTTGTTTTTTTTACTTTAACGATGGTAACCAGGGTAAACATCGGGTTACTAAGCGCGGCCCTGCGCTTAGTAACCCGATGTTTACCCTGGTTACCGGCATCGTTGGTCGCTGGAGAGCTGTCTGTGTGACAGCTCTCCAGCGACCAAACAGCGACGCTGCAGCGATCCGAATCGTTGTCGGTATCGCTGCAGCGTCGCTTAGTGTGACGGTACCTTAAGGCCTCTTTCACAGTCCTGATATTTCCGGTACTGGAAAAACAGTACTGGCGATGTCTGTGTGTTTCATGCTTGTGGCAACCATGTGCCACATCAGTATCACATGTACCGGCGCTTGAGAAAAGCCAATAGAGTTCTCTGTGTTCTCAGGCGTCTGGTGCTGAAGACAGGTCACATCATTGTCTCCTGCTCTCCCTGCTATCAGCGCGAGCAGGGGACAGTGTTGAGAGTTGTATTCAGCCCCCGCTGTCTACATCGAGTGTAAAATGAAGAATAAAAAAACATGCGCTCCTTAACACCTAATCCTCTGAAGCCATTGTCCCCTGTAAAGAAACAAAAATGCAAAACAACAATATAAGTTAAAAGAATCTACAGTGTCCCGCCCCGTAATCCATCTGTGCGACATTTGCTCATCATCATGAGATGAGGTCTGTGCAGTTCCCCGTGAGTTCTGTTCTCCCTTCAATCAGTCATTCGCCCCTTCTCCTCAGCGTGACCGGTCGCCTTAGTCCACTGCTCATGATGATGAGAAAACATTTTGTAGATGGATTACAGCGTGGGACACTCTGGATTCTTTCAACTTCAGACAAGTGAGGTATATATTTTTTTTTTATTTACAGGGGACAATGGCTTCAATGGATAAGGTGTTAAGGTGCGTATAATGTTTTTATTTTATTCTTCATTTTACACTCGATGTACAGTGTGGGCCATTTATATGGATACACTTAAATAAAATGGGAATGGTTGGTGATATCAACTTCCTGTTTGTGGCACATTAGTATATGGGAGGGGGAAAACGTTTCAAGATGGGTGGTGACCATGGCAGCCATTTTGAAGTTGGCCATTTTGGATCCAACATTTATTTTTTTCGATGGGAAGAGGGTCATGTGCTGCACATTTCGCATCTTCACAGCATAGACAATTGCCTTCAGATGACCCCAAAGATAAAAGTCTAAGTGAGTCAGATCAGGAGACCTTGGTGGCTATTCAACTGCCCCACGATGACCTTCACACCGGACTGACATGTGAAGGGGGCCTAAGAAAGCATTTTAGTCCCAAGCCACCTATTCAATATCTACCCACCCATCCTGACGGCTGCAGCTTGATCTGAGCAGCAGTGAGGAGGAGTTATTTTGAAATAAACTCGTACATTAGGCTATGCGAGCAATGATTTCAATATATTTGGACTCTTGAGCTCGCTCGGTCTCTCATTATTCTCATGAAAATATAAGTTTAATATTCCTTATCATTCTGACATGAATTTTCTAAATAAGTGCACCAGCCTCAAAATGTCTAAAGGTTCTATATAATAATGTATACAGTTTGTATTGTGAAATCTGGAGATAGATTTTCTGGAAAAAAACAAAACAACATGCACCAGCTCTTTCCTCATCAAATAGTTTTTCATGCTTTAGATTAGGACAATGTGCTGGATCTTCATCCTGCATCATCAAATTTGCAATTTTCAAGCTATTCACAATGCTGATGGCATAACTTTGAACAAGAACATTTGTGCTTCATTTGTTTGTCCTGTAACTTAAGGCTATGTGCACACGTTGCAGATTATTTGCGGTTTTTAAGCGTTTTTGCGCTATAAAAACGCTATAAAACCGCAAATAATCTGCATACATTAAGCATCCCATCATTTATAATGGAATCTGAAATTTCTGTGCACATGATGTGCGTTTTTCCGCATGAAAAATGCATTGCGGAAAAATAATGAACCTGTTCATTAATTTTGCGTTTTTTTTGCGGATTTCCCACTGTCTAATGCATTGGGAAATGTCCGGGAAAAACCGCGCAAAAACCGCGCAAAAAAACGCATGCAGATTTCATGCGGAAATCTGGCAGAAGTGTCCGGATTTTCACAGGAATTTTCTGCATGAATTCCTGAACGTGTGCACATAGCCTAACAAAGGTAAAAGCTGACTTGGACAAACTGAGTGTTGTGTGTGAGTGAGCATCCATTCGACACATGAATTTCTAGATGCATAAATGTAAATTTATGCCTCCTGGGTACTAATGTGCTAGCATCATATGTTCTAGGAGAAGGAAAATTAGGAGTGTTAGTAATGTAACGTTCACACTAGCGTTTCCCGTTTTGCGTCGTGTTTGCGTGCGGCGACGCATGCGTCATGCGCCCCTATATTTAACATGGGGGACGCATGCGTCTTTTTGTGCTGCGTTGTGCGACGCATGCGTCTTTTTTGCCGCAAGCGTCGGACCAAGAAAACGCAACAAGTTGCATTTTTCTTGCGTCCAAATTTCGGCAAAAACCGACGCATGCATCGCAAAACGCAGCGTTTTTGCGTGCGTTGTGCGTTGCGTCGCCGACGCAGCGGCGCACAACGCTAGTGTGAACGTAGCCTTAGATCACACACTAAATAACTGCATTCATTTAGCAGCTTCTAAGACCAGCAGCAAATGGACATGTATAAAGAGGTATGAACTTGCTGAAAAGTACCTGATACTTCCACTTTACAAAGCGTTAGTGCAACCTTTTCTGGAATATGTAGTTCTTTCCTGGGTACTAGCTCATAAAATGGTTGGCATGGAGCCAGAAAAAGTACAAAGTAAAACCACAAAACTGATAAATGGCATGGAGAATCTTGGTCATAAGGAATGATTACATTTATTTTAGTCTTGAGAAGAGACGTTTAACGGGCATGATTAACTTGTACAAGTACATAAACGGCCTATTCAAAAATATAGTCAAAAGCTTTTTTTTATGTAAAAGCGCCTCAAAAGACAATTGGAAAATCCCTCCATCTAGAGAAAAAATGGTTCATTTTCAAGAAGAGTCAAGGCTACTATGAGAACTATTTAGCAGAGCAGAGTTGATTATGTAGTATGAATGTACCTATATTCTGTATTGGACTGACCCATCGGAGGATCTTCACCACTAGTGGGCAATAAAGTATTGCAGCAGTTCACTTTATTTATTTATTTAACGAATAGGATTTTTGCCCAATTCTCAAGGCAACACTGCTGCAGCTCCTTCAAGTTAGATGATTTCATTTGGTGAACAGCAATCTTGAAGTCTGACTACAAATCCCAATTGAATTAAGGTCTGGGCTTTGACTAGAGCACTCCAAAATGTTAACACGTTTCCCCTAAACCACTCGAGTGTTGCTTTAGCGGAATGCTTTGGGTCATTGTTTTGTTGGAAGGTGACCCTCCGTCCCAGTCCCAAATCACTAACAGACTGAAACAGGTTTTGCCCAAGAATATCCCTGTATTTCACACCATCCATCTTCCCCTCAACTTGAACAATTTTTCCTGTCCCTGCTGCTGAAAATGATGTTTCACCATGAGAATGGTGTTCTTGGGGTGATGAGCTGCGTTGGTTTGGCGCCAGACATAGCGTTTACCTTGGTGGCCAAAAAGTTCAATTTTGGTCTCATCTAACCACATCAAGTTCCTCCATAAATTTGGGGAGTCTCCCACATGTCTCAACTCAAAATTAGCCTTACAATTTGTGTGTGTAAGTGAAGGCTTTTTTTCTGCCCACTATTCCATAAAGGCCACGTCTATGGACTGTACGGGTTATTGTGGTCATATGGACAGATACTCTAGTCTTTGCTTGGGCACTCTACAGCTCCTTCAGGGTTACTATTGGTCTATGTGCTGCCTCTCTGATTAATGCCCTCTTTGCCCAAAGTGAGAGTATTGGTGAGCGGCCCTCTCTTGGCAGGTTTGTTGTGGTACTATTTTCTTTCCATGTGATTATAATGGATTTGATGGTGCTCCCGAGGATCATCAGAAATTGGGATTTTTTTTATAACCCAACCCTGACTTGCACATTTCAATAACTTTGTCCCTGACTTGTTTGGAGATCCCCTTGGTCTTCATGGTATTGTTAGTGCTGTCTCTTGCTTAATGCCTATGCCTATTTTTTTCTCACTTAATTTCACCAACTTAGACTATTTAGTGCTGATGCATCATACAGAAATCAGATTACAAAAATATTTAACCCATTACTGACATGAGACGGGATAGTACGTCCGATGTCCGTATCCCCCGCTTTGATGTGGTCTCTGGCGGTGAGACCACCTCAAAGCCGGGACATGAACAGCTGACATGTGCCTGCAATAGCCACGGACGGAATCGCAATCTGCCCACAGCTATTAACTAGTTAAATGCCGCTGTCAAACTCTTGACAGCGGCATTTAACAAGCGCTTCCGGACAAGGGCTCCCCATCACATGATCGGGGGTCATCGGTGCGTCGACATGACAACCAGAGCTCCCCTTGAGACCTCTATGGTTGTTGATGCTGGATTGCTGTGAGCGCCACCCTGTGGACGGCGCTCATAGCAATTCTGCAATTCAGCTACATAGATCTGCCCTCTGAGCATCGCCTCTATGTAGCAGAGCCGATCAAGTTGTGGCAGCTTCTAGCCTCCCATGGAGGCTATTGAAGCATGCCAAATGTATATAAAAAAAAAAAAAGTTTTTAAAAATATGAAAAAAAACCCATAAAAGTTCAAATCACCCCCTTTCGCCCCATTCAAAATAAAACAATAAAAATAAAATCAAACAGACACATATTTGGTATCGCCGATTTCTGAATCGCCCAATCTATCAATAAAAAAAGGATTAACCTGCTCACTAAACGGTGTAGCGAGAGAGAAAAACGCACCAGAATTGCGCTTGGTTGGTCGCCGCAACATTGCATTAAAATGTAATAACAGGCGATCAAAAGAACGTATCTGCACAAAAATCATTAAAATCATCAGCTCGGCACTCAAAAAAATAAGCCCTTACCCAGCCTGAGATCATGAAAAATGGAGACGCTATGGGTCTCGGAAAATGGTGCAATCTTTTTTCTTTTTTTTTTTTTTAGCAAACTTTTAAATTTTTTTTCACCACTTAGATAAAAAAGAACCTAGACATGTTTGGTGTCTATGAACTCGTACTGACCTGGAGAATCATAATGTCAGGTCAGTGATAGCATTTATTGAGCCTACCAAAAAAGCCAAACAAAAAAACAAATGTGGGATTGCACTTTTTGTAATTTCACCGCAATTGGAAATTGTTCCCCGTTTTTTGTTACACGACATGATAAAACCAATGGTATCGTTTCAAAAGTATAACTCGTCCCACAAAAAAATAAGCCCACACATGGACATATTGACGGAAAAATAAATAAGTTAAGGCTCTGGGAAGAAGGGGAGCGAAAAACGAAAACGCAAAACTGAAAAAAGCATGAAGGGGTTAAACACAGGTTGTAATGTAACAAAATAGGTAAAGAGCTAAGGGGGTGAATACTTTTGCAAGCCGCTGTAGACGTCAGGTTCTCTTTAAAAGGAACATGAAGTAGATATGTATTCTTATTGACCCATAATTGTGAGTTGAGACTTGGCAGTAGACACATTGAATAAAATGTACTACAAACACTATTTTAATTGAAGTTAAAGAAAACTTGTTAGCAGATTGGAAGTAGTTAGTTATTTGGCTAAACGGGCACTTTCCCCCAATAAAAATTATACCTTCTAATGAAGAATTTAGTATAGAAACTACCGTATTTTTCAGATTGTAAGACCCACTGGACCATAAGACACACCACAAATTTTGGGGCGGAAAATAGGAAAAACATTTTTTAAAATAAAATGGTGGTTTGTCTTATAGTCTGTTTTAACAGTGGCGATGGTGGACCGGAGTAACGAGGCAGAGTTGATGCTTCAGGAGTCGGTGCGATGCTGCGGTGCCTGTGCTCTCATAAGATCTCTGCGCCAGGGAGCGGAGTCCCCTTTTCTCATTGGCTTCCCGGTGGAAAATGACCGCCGAATGTGGCTCATACGCAGGGTGAGAGGAAATTTGGAGGAAAAAAAGGTGCGTCTTATAATCTGAAAAACACGGTATATCCAAATCATACTGTAAGTGTATTTGGGGCATGTCTGTGTATTTGGAAGAAGCAGTCTTTTTCCAAGTGCCAGTCTTTTGCACTTCAAGCCCGATTTACAAATTTCTTCTATGCTAGATGTCTTGTGAATGGAACATTACATCTCTATAAAAAAAGGTACAATTTTTACATAGCATGGTGGCTCAGTGGTTAGCACTCTTGCTTTACAGTACTTGAGTTCTGGGATCAAATCCCATTAACTGCAACATCTTTAAGGAGTTTGTATGTTCTCCTGTGTTTGTGTGGATTTCCTGCCACACTCCAAAGGCATACTGATGGGGAATTTGTGTTGTGAGCCCCAATGGGACAGTGATTATAATGTCTGGAATATGATGGCGCAATATAAGAAAGTAAAATAAATAATAGAGGGACAAGCACTAATCCAGCCATACTACTTTTTCCAAATGTGAAAACCTACTGTCTAGTTCCCTTTAACTTGTCCAGATAATACTTTGATAGAAAACTCTTGAAATGATTATGTGCAGAGAGTGGTTCAATAGTGCACTCTGAAGTTCTGTCTTGGGACCAATGCTATTTAATGTGTTTATAAATCCTATAGCGTTTGAAGTGAAGTACTTAGCCGTGTTTGCAGTTGACGTAAAGATGCGTTATACTGAGTCAGCAGGATATGTTCCCTTAGTAGCTGACCTGAGTAAATTAGTATGTTGGGCTTAAAACTGCCAGCTTGGCCAAATGTATTTAGATTTTTAGTAAATAGAAAATACACCCATAAGCTTGGCCTTGTTTACTGCAGACCAAGAGCATACAATCCATATAATGAATGCATTATAGAACTTTTAGGAATTTTTGTCAACAATATTTTTGGGAGGGAGCAATTTTGGCAGAACTTTATACTGCTGTTTAGTGTTATAGCAATACCCAATGTATGTATTATTTTTACTATTTTTGCATTCAACAAAACAAATTGTTTTTGTGTCCGTACATTCCAGGACCTAGCTTTTATTATTTCTTTTAATTAATTTAATTATATTTTTGGCTGCAGAATAAGCAAAAAAGAAACAGCATTTCTTAATTTTCACTTTTGGTGTTCACTGTAAATTTTAACAACTGCATAAAATAAATTTTAACAGTATTTAATAGCTACTTTGAACGAAGCCATACGTCCAGGTCAGTAGGTACTTGCTGACATCGGACGTATGGACACGTCATATCTTTAATGCAGCACCGCCACCGCAGTTACAGTGACCACATTAAGGTGCCTGCTGAATCTTATAGCTGGGCCCATGGAGTCGTTATCCCAGGAGGTGGCGATGACTCCCTTCCCCCTGCAACTACGAATTCTATGATTGGCTGTTCAATTCATCAATGCACAGCATTTTCAATGATAGACAGCTTCTTGGTCTCTTAATACAACTTACTAATGTACTTGTTATCCATGATGCCTTAAAGTGAAGACACCCACCCCTGTTATGGGTCCTGACAGATTCACAATATGTGAAATATGTAAAGAAGGCTGCCTAACTGGCTCATTTCAGTACGGATCGGGACCAGAGTAGAAATCTGAAAATCAAGGCACTTTAGGTAATTGGTACATGTAAGCATATAAGGTGTTTTTCATTATATGAGGCATGTTTCATAATATTTTTTTTAATATGTAATCTCTTTTTAAGCCTAAATGTTTGTGTAGCACCATTTCCCTAGGGAATTACATTTTAGCAGTTTATTTATAGAAAATCAATAGCTCTATCAGAAGCTGTATGGTTTCCTATAGATAGACAGCAGACTGATTAACTCATTACTACTTCATCTACCAGTGGTTCTGGCTTCAGTCAGTAGGGAGGGATTCAAGAGTTATCGGTCTCCGGTAAATCTTAGTCAAGTAAATAAGGCAGCACACTGCAGCGCTAAAACATGCAAATATGAAACACGAAAATTGAACTGCATTACTGCACTAGAAATATGAAAAATGAGAGCGTTTAGCGCATAAAAATTGCCAATTTTATGTGTACCTGGTAGCCACATTAGGGCATCTCTCTTATACCAGGTCCTAAACTTGCCTTACCTCGCTGAGAATAAATGTCTCCATCTGAATGGGTACCTGCGAAACCTCTTCCTAGACTAAAATTCTCTCTCTCTCAGTGTGCTGCCTTATTTACTTGACTATGTACGAGTTGGCGACTCTAGGTTCAGCACCTGTTCACACTTAGTCTATGTTTGGATGTGACGGTCAGTTTTTTGAAATGCATCCGGTAAATCTTAAACATACTAATATTTAGTTCTTATATTATTATTGTCAAGAGATTGCATAACCAGTTGGTTTGAACAAAAACCACGTATCAACAGTAAATACAGCTCTGGCAAAAATTAAGAGACCACCACATCAAAACCCTGTCATGTGCAGCCCAATCTCCAGACCTGAACCCCATTGAAAACCTCTGGAATGTAATCAAGAGGATGATGGATCATCACAAGCCATCAAACAAAGAAGAACTGCTTATGTTTTTGCGCCAGAAGCAGTGTGGTGGAAAGCATGCCAAGACACATGAAAGCTGTGATTAAAAAATCATGGTTATTCCACAAAATATTTATTTCTGAACTCTTCCTGAGTTAAAACATCAGTATTGTTGTTTCTAAATGATTACTAACTTGTTTTCTTTGCACTATTTGAGGTCTGAAAGCACTGTTTGTTGTTTGTTTTTAAATTTTTGCCATTTCTCATTTTCAGAAAAAAAAAAAAATTTATTGCTTGGAAATTCAGAGACATGTTATCAGAAGTTTATAGAATAAACTAGATGGTGGCCCGATTCTAACGCATCGGGTATTCTAGAATATGCATGTCCACATAGTATATTGCCCAGCCACGTAGTATATTACCCAGCCACGTAGTATATTGCCCAGTGACGTAGTATATTGCCCAGCCACGTAGTATATTGCCCAGCCACGTAATATATTGGCCAGCCACGAAGTATATTGCACAGCCACGTAGTATATTGCACAGCCACGTAGTATATTGCCCAGCCACATAGTTGCCCAGCCACGTAGTATATTGCCCAGCCACGTAGTATATTGCCCAGCCACGTAGTATATCGCCCAGTTACGTAGTATATTGCCCAGCCATGTAGTATATTGCCCAGCCACGTAGTATATTGCCCAGCCATGTAGTATATTGCCCAGCCACGTAGTATATTGCCCAGCCACGTAGTATATTGCCCAGTCACGTAGTATATTGCCCAGCCACGTAGTATATTGCCCAGCCACGTAGTATATTGCCCAGTCACGTAGTATATTGCCCAGTCACGTAGTATATTGCCCAGTCACGTAGTATATTGCCCAGCCACGTAGTATATTGCCCAGCCACGCAGTATATTGCCCAGCCACGTAGTATATTGCCCAGCCACATAGTATATTGGCCAGCGACATAGTGTATTGACCAGCGACATAGTGTATTGACCAGCGACATAGTGTATTGCCCAGCCACGTAGTATATTGCCCAGCCACATAGTATATTGCACAGCCACGTAGTATATTGCACAGCGACGGAGTATACGGCACAGAGCCATGTAGTATACAGACTTAAAATAAAAAAATAAACATATACTCACCCTCCGTTGAAGTCCTGGCCCTGTGTGCGGTACATGCGGCAGCTTCCGGTCCCAGGGTTGGTATGGTCGCAAGACCTGTGATGACGTCGCGGTCACATGACCGTGACGTCATGGCAGGTCCTTGTCGCATACCATCCTTGCCACCGGAACCTGCCGCTTGCATGGAGCGGTTACCGGAGCGTCACGAGGAGCGGGAAAGGCGCCGGAATGTGAGTATATGATGATTTTTTATTTTTTAATTATTTTTAACATTAGATCATTTTACTATTGAGGCTGAATAGGCAGCCTCAATGGTAAAAAAGTTGGTCACACAGGGTTAATAACAGCGTTAATGGAGTGCGTTACTCCGCGGCATAACGCGGTCCATTAGCGCTGCCATTTACCCTGTGTGAGCGCTGACTGGAGGGGAGTACGGAGCGGGCACTGACTGCGGGGAGGAAGGAGCAGCCATGTTGCCGCCGGACTGCGCCCGTGGCTGATTGGTCGTGGGCGTATCAGCGACTTGGATTCCATGACCGACAGAGGCTGCGACTAATGAATATCCGTGACAGGCAGAAGGACAGAAAGACGGAAGTGATCCTTAGACAATTATATAGTAGATGAACAATTTACATTTTACTCAAAAAATATACCTATAAAGAGAAAAATCAGACAAACTGAACATTTTGTAGTGGTTTCTTAATTTTTGCCAGAGCTGTATATTTCATAACTGTAGAAAAAAAAGACGCTGACTCCACATCTGAAATTCATACAAAATTACAAAACTGAAAATGAGGTTTTTAGCTCAACAATCTGATCCGTCTATATGAAGCCCACTGCCACATCATGGCGAACATCTCAGTCGGTCCCTAGCCTAAAAGACGCAGTGCCATGTGCTGAACACCACTGGAGTGACAGCGCACCAGCAGGGGAGCAACCTGATGCCCCACAGCACCCATGTTATAAGGCAAAGCATCCATGGCTCTAGACCACACCATCACAGGAGCAATGGTTGCCACACAGCACCAACACCAAGTGAAAAAAAACTCTCCTTCCTCATGTTCTCCGACTGTGAGCTCAGAGCAAAACATAAGCGGAACCCCCCTTGCAGTCTCCTGTTAATTTAAAAACACTTGGGTCACCGGTAGGGTGGCCTGAAACTGTGGGGACTTTGCCTGGCAACATGGGTGTTGTCGCTCCGGCAGTGGTTTGCACATGGTGCTGCACCTTTTACATTAGGGAGCCACTTAGCAGTTTACTGTGACATGGTAGTGGGCTTCAACCCCTTTCTGAAGTTGCGTGGAATAGTACATCCACATAGCTCAACTTCCATTTTGGGGGTGACAGGTTCCCTTTAACAGCTGTGGGTTGAATCGCGATCCACCAACAGTTGTTAACCCATTAAATGTCGCTGTCAATCTCTAACAGCAACATTTAACTCGTGCTTCCGGTAATCCTGCCCATCGGTGACCTCGTCATGTGGTCGTGTGTCACCGATGGGTTGGCATGACAACCAGAGATCTCCAGCAGACCTCTATGGTTGTCATAGCTGGATTGCTATGAGCGCCTGTAAGTAACAGAGCCGATCAGACAACTGAAGCTTCAAAAAACAAAAACGCAAAAACCTTTCAGTTTTGTAAAAAAAAATTATAGCTGCATTAGATCAATGTATGATTTTCGGATGTGCGGTCCATGTTCATTTTCTACAGTTATAGGAAATATATTTCAGCAACAATTTATGTCTTGCTGAGAAGACAAGAATAATGAACATTGAGGCAGTCTTCTCAGTCAGTTACGTTTTGTCTAGACAGTGATTGCATTATGTTGTCCTCGGCCACCCTGAACAAGCCTAATTGCACCAGATAAGCAAAAATCACATGGCGTTAATGATGACCTTAATATATTTCCTGGATGAAAACAGCCAAAGCGCTGGTTTAGAAATAAAGAATGTACAGTTTCATCTAATGGACGGGCAGCAGTCTGGAAAAACACGGGAAAATTCTTCTGCCATTGTATTATCATACCTCCTATCACCAGAATACAAGTACCTTAAAGGTTGTAATTGAGCAAGAGTGAAGTAATGTAAGAAGGCAGAAGAGTGCCTTTTCAGTGGGAAAATAATGACTACAAGTCGCGAAAGGGTGCTTGAAGAAAATGGCATTGAGCTGTAGAAATCTTCTTTTAAATGGTATCGGACTAGAAATTGCTTTCTTGGGTGGCTGGTAATTTAGAAGGAGTACAAATGAAATAGCTAATAAAAATGTATTACAAGTGATGACCTCTGAGGATACGTTGTACATACTGTATATACCATCTATGTATTTATCGGCCAGGGCCAAAGATGGATTGCTATATGTTGTTCAAAGCATAAACTGCAAGTGAAAAGGATGATGCATAAAGGCACAAATGCACTTATATACTATGTAGAAATGAGTCTACATTTGCAGTAGTTATATGTAAATCCTCAGTGTGGTAGATGTTGGTGTAGCGTGTTTAAATGTGTTTTTTCTAACTCTTTTCTAGGTAATAAAGGCTGTGGAGTGTGGATTATGTCTTCAAGCCTTCCTCACATCACTAGCAACCAAATAGGTCACAACAGCATTTATGGAGTAGCTGTTTTCTGTCGGAAAGATGATGCTAGCGACTATCCTGCTAACCAGGCGGGAAATGAAAATTTTAATGATGAAGGGGAAGCAGCAAGCTGGGAAAATGATTTAGATAGTGAAGATGACCGCTTCTCATCACGGAGGCCAATAAATGTAGCACTTGTTGAGTCCAACAGTATTAACCACAATGGAGGTGAGGTGGGAAGAGACTAGATAAATGTAAATGATTTTTCGGTTGTTCGTAGTTTTCAGAGCAATTTATTAAAATGTATAGTAAGCAAAGGGCAAATATTTATTTTATCCTACATGGTAAGTAAGTGTGGTGTAAGACTTGCTGACTTTACAGAGACTACAGCATCTTACAATATCCATTAGATGAGTTTAACGTTTTTCATCTACAGTACAGACCAAAAGTTTGGACACACCTTCTCATTTAAAGATTTTTCTGTATTTTCATGACTATGAAAATTGTACATTCACACTGAAGGCATCAAAACTATGAATTAACACACGTGGAATTATATACTTAACAAAAAAGTGTGAAACAACTGAAATTATGTATTATATTCTAGGTTCTTCAAAGTAGCCACCTTTTGCTTTGATGACTGCTTTGCACACTCTTGGCATTCTCTTGATGAGCTTCAAGAGGTAGTCACCGGGAATGGTTTTCACTTAACAGGTGTGCCCTGTCAGGTTTAATAAGTGGGATTTCTTGCCTTATAAATGAGGTTGGGACCATCAGTTGTGTTGTGCAGAAGTCTGGTGGATACACAGCTGATAGTCCTACTGAATAGACTGTTAGAATTTGTATTATGGCAAGAAAAAAGCAGCTAAGTAAAGAAAAACGAGTGGCCATCTTTACTTTAAGAAATTATGGTCAGCCAGTCCGAAAAATTGGGAAAACTTTGAAAGTGTCCCCAAGTGCAGTAGCAAAAACCATCAAACGCTACAAAGAAACTGGCTCACATTAGGTCCGCCCCAGGAAAGGAAGACCAAGAGTCACCTGTGCTTCTGAGGATAAGTTTATCTGAGTCACCAGCCTCAGAAATCGCAGGTTAACAGCAGCTCAAATTAGAGACCAGGTCAATGCCACACAGAGTTCTAGCAGCAGACACATCTCTACAACAACTGTTAAGAGGAGACTTTGTGCAGCAGGCCTTCATGGTAAAATAGCTGCTAGGAATCCACTGCTAAGGACAGGCAAGAAGCAGAAGAGACTTATTTGGGCTAAAGAACACAAGGAATGGACATTAGACCAGTGGAAATCTGTGCTTGGGTCTGATGAGTCCAAATTTGAGATCTTTGGTTCCAACCACCGTGTCTTTGTGCGACGTAGAAAAGGTAAACGGATGGACTCTACATGCCTGGTTCCCACCATGAAGCATGGAGGAGGAGGTGTGGGGGTGCTTTGCTGGTGACACTGTTGGGGATTTATTCAAAATTGAAGGCATACTGAACCAGCATGGCTACCACGGTATCTTGCAGCGTCATGCTATTCCATCCGGTTTGCGTTTAGTTGGACTATCATTTATTTGTCAACAGGACAATGACCCCAAACACACCTCCAGGCTGTGTATATGGGCTATTTGACCAAGTAGGAGAGTGATGGGGTGCTACGTCAGATGACATGGCCTCCACAGTCACCAGACCTAAACCCGATCGAGATGGTTTCGGGTGAGCTGGACCGAAGAGTGAAGGCAAAAGGGCCAACAAGTGCTAGGCATCCCTGGGAACTCCTTCAAGATTGTTGGAAGACCATTCCCGGAGGCTACCTCTTGATGCTCATCTAGAGAATGCCAAGCGTGTGCAAAGCAGTCATCAAAGCAAACGGTGGCTACTTTGAAGAACCTAGAATGTAAGACATAATTTCAGTTGTTTCACACTTCCTTAAATCCACTATACGGTTCCAGAAATGTGGGCTTTTTTATTTGGTGCTAATTTTTATGGTCTGTACAAATTGTGTGGTGCTCACAGGATAATAAGGCAGTGCAGCCTAAAGACATGTCCCCGAAGAATCCTATAAGCCACGCCCTTTTGGCAAAGACCATAAAAATTAGCACTAAATAAAAAGTTGCGTTATCTCTGGGGCCATATGGCAGATTGACAAAAAACAAATAAACATAATACTCGCGAGAATCGGGAATAAAATCAGAGCCCATATAAAAAGAGAAGAAAGTATGACGGCACCAGGATAGATGGTTTTAGATGGCCTTCAAGTGAGCAAATTACTGCAGCAATCAAAGTCTCTCATGGCAATCGGACCAACGGTGGAATATAATCGCACTGTGGTGCTCTACCAAACAGTAATTCGTATTGAACATCCAAAGAAAAAGAAAAAGGTGGCACTCACAAAGCGATGTATTAAAAATCCTTTATTCTTCCATATATCAAAGTAAGGACATGCCTTTCGGGCTGCAGGTAAAACGAGAGGGTGCGGGGAGTGAACCGGACGACGGCCATTTCACGCACGATGCGCTTCAACGGGGTAAACCTGGACCCGTTGAAGCGCATTGTGTGCGAAACGGCCGTCATCCGGTTCACTCCCTGCACCCTCTCGTTTTACCTGCAGCCCGAAAGACATGTCCTTACTCCGATATATGGAAGAATAAAGGATTTTTAATACATCGCTTGGTGAGTGCCACCTTTTCTTTTTCTTTGGATGTTCAATAAAATAAGAGCAAATGCTATACACATTTGAGCTATTTACAGGTCCTCTTTAAAATTGGTTTCCTATTTTTATCGCAAGCTCTGCAAAGTCAGTCCTGTTTCAACCTCAGAATGAATAAAATGATATGTAGTCTAGGCAATTCTACGGTATGTGAGATAAACCCCTTTACATTTGTGCTGCTATTGAAATTAATTAATTATAGTTTTCTACAATTACCGTAATCATTCTGGAGCCCACAGAGCACTGCCTAGATCAGATACTATTGTATCCACTTTTTTGAACACAGCCAATATAAAATATGTTTATTATTTCCCAGTCTTTTGGTCCTGGTCTTGTTAAGTTCCTCAATATATTACTCTTGTGGGCTAGAGACGGAAATTGCATTATTAAAGGGCAACATATGATTGAAAGTGACTTGCCAAGAGTATGACATAATGAGTAAATAGCCTCTGATGTTGCAATTTGGAATTTGTGTTTTTCCTTTTTTGCCTAAATTTTAGTAAACGTTGTTTTTGTCTGTTGCAGCTGCGGGGCTCTATATTAAGAGCAGTGAAGCACTGAATATTATAGCTAATGCCGTACATGCCAACCATGACAGTGGAGTGGCAGTATTTCAGAGCACTCAGCTTGTACGCATTGGAAACAACAGCATTTCTTGCAACCGACTGAGTGGTGTCCACGTGGAAACAGGCTGCAGAGTGGAGTTACGTGGAAATGGCATTTATGACAACAGAAGTCATGGCATTATCTCCAAGGGGGATGGGACCATCATAGAGAATGATATCATAGGAAATCGTGGTTGTGGCCTACAGCTCATACAGACTGCTGACATGAAGGTACAGTCCTTGGGATCAGCCAGTTTTCTGAGAAGCAATACAATTCTGAGATTTTTAGAGGTTATGAACACCTTTAGTTTGTTTTTCTTAAAGACATGCATTTTTGCATTAGGGTTTCATTTGGATGGTGTGGCTTCTACATCCTCTGTGTATTTCTCTGCATAGTGGAACGCAGAATGAATAAAAAGTGAAATTCATAAGAGAGCTAACAGCAGGGTCTGTAACCAAAGTTGTCTATATCATATCCTTTAGAATTCTGAATACATATATTTGTACCTTCTGATGGCTGCCTCAAATAGAGGCTGCATCCTTAAGGTACCTTCACACTCAGCGACGCTGCAGCGATACCGACAACGATGTCGATCGCTGCAGCGTCACTGTTTGGTCGCTGGAGAGCTGTCACACAGACCGCTCTCCAGCGACCAACGATCCCGAGGTCCCCGGGTAACCAGGGTAAACATCGGGTTACTAAGCGCAGGGCCGCGCTTAGTAACCCGATGTTTACCCTGGTTACCAGCGTAAAAGTAAAAAAGACAAACACTACATACTTACCTACCGCTGTCTGTCCCCGGCGCTCTGCTTCTCTGCACTCCTCCTGCACTGACTGTGAGCACAGCGGCCGGAAAGCAGAGCGGTGACGTCACCGCTCTGCTTTCCAGCTGACCGACGCTCACAGCCAGAGCAGTAGGAGTGCAGAGAAGCAGAGCGCCGGGGACAGACAGCGGTAGGTAAGTATATAGTGTTTGTTTTTTTTACTTTTACGCTGGTAACCAGGGTAAACATCGGGTTACTAAGCGCGGCCCTGCGCTTAGTAACCCGATGTTTACCCTGGTTACCAGTGAAGACATCGCTGGATCGGTGTCACACACGCCGATCCAGCGATGTCTGCAGGGAGTCCAGCGACAAAATAAAGTTCTGGACTTTCCTCAGCGACCAACGATCTCCCAGCAGGGGCCTGATCGTTGGTCGCTGTCACACAGAACGATTTCCTTAACGATATCGTTGCTACGTCACAAAAAGCAACGATATCGTTAACGATATCGTTATGTGTGAAGGTACCTTTATTTAGTGTCTGTAAGATTCATCCATGCAATTCCACACTAATTTTGCCAAAAAAAACTGTACATTGTGTTTCACATTTCTTCCTTGCTCAACAAGGGGGCTGGATCAACAGCAAGGATTGTGGTTTTTCAATGAAAGAGGTGTGACCCAAAATTCAACAAAAAAACTGCACCAACCAATAGTGTAAACTATATACAGTCTAAAGGTACCGTCACACTAAGCGACGCTGCAGCGATACCGACAACGAGCCGGATCGCTGCAGCGTCGCTGTTTGGTTGCTGGAGAGCTGTCACACAGACAGCTCTCCAGCGACCAACGATCCCGAGGTCCCCGGGTAACCAGGGTAAACATCGGGTTACTAAGCGCAGGGCCGCGCTTAGTAACCCGATGTTTACCCTGGTTACCATCGTTAAAGTAAAAAAAACAACCACTACATACTTACCTACCGCTGTCTGTCCTCGGCGCTCTGCTTCTCTGCTCTGGCTGTGAGCGCCGGGCAGCCGGAAAGCAGAGCGGTGACGTCACCGCTCTGCTTTCCGGCCGCTGTGCTCATAGCCAGAGCAGAGAAGCAGAGCGCCGAGGACAGACAGCGGTAGGTAAGTATGTAGTGGTTGTTTTTTTTACTTTAACGATGGTAACCAGGGTAAACATCGGGTTACTAAGCGCGGCCCTGCGCTTAGTAACCCGATGTTTACCCTGGTTACCAGCGAAGACATCGCTGAATCGGCGTCACAAACGCCGATTCAGCGATGTCAGCGGGAGATCCAGCGACGAAACAAAGTTCTGGACTTTCTTCCCCGACCAGAGATATCACAGCAGGGGCCTGATCGCTGCTGCCTGTCACACTGGACGATATCGCTAGCCAGGACGCTGCAACGTCACGGATCGCTAGCGATATCGTCTAGTGTGACGGTACCTTAAGGACTCAGACATCATTTTATTTCTTAAATAGAAACATATAACCAATTGTATAATGAATATGGATAATCCCACTGCCTGTGGTCAAAGAAAATACCCACTTAGCAAATTTGAACCACTCCAGAATAACACCGTATAAACAGGAGGATAGCTTGGAGTTTAATTGGTTAAAAAGTATGTTTTATTAAATACAAAAAATGTTGCATAGAAAGATAATATATTCAAAGTACAGAAAAATACAGATACTGTAGGTAACAATCGGTGACAAATTGTAAATATGTAAGCAGAAATCCGGTTATACTCACTAGGTGTGTGTGCAATCTCCCAAAGTGGTGACACAATGGTCAAAAAATATCCACAATTAGATCATATAATGAGAACAATAAAACATAAAAATGATCAATGTAAATCAAAATTAATATCCCATGGAGGTCTGGATTTGGAATGATATTCAAAATCAGTATTGGAAAATCAAATTACAGGCTGATCCAACTGCAGTAGAACTGCCTCAAGACAAGGAAATGCTCAGTTGTGAGTGTGGCCTATACGCGCCTGTTTGACCTCCCTACAATGTTGGGGCATGCTCCTGATGAAGCGTCGGATGTTCTCCTTAGGGATCTCCTCTCAGACCTGGATTAAAGCATCAGTCAACTCCTGGATAGTCTGTGGTGCAATGGAATGAGACCTAATGTTCCAGATGTGCTCAATGGGATTCAGGTCTGGTGAATGAGCAGGCCATTCCATAGCATCAATGCCTTCATCATGCAGGCTGACACACTTCAGCCACATGAGGCCTAGCATTGTCATGCTTCAGAAGGAACCCTGGGCACCTGCATATGGTCTCACAATGTGTCTGAGGATCTCAGGTTGGTACCTAATGGCAGTCAGAGTACCGTATCTCAGGCTAGCACATGGAAGGCTGTGCGACCCTCCAAAGAAATGCCTCCCCAGACCACTGACCCACTGGCAAACCTGTCATGCTGGAAGATGTTGCATGCAGCAGCACGTTCTCCACGGCGTCTCCAGACTCTGTCACGTCTGTCATAAGTGCTCAGTGTGAACCTGCTCTCATTCGTGAAAAGCACATGGGGCCAGTGTTGATTCTGTCAGTCTTGGTGTTGTCTGGCAAATGCCAATCGCCCTGTACAGTGTTGGTCTGCAAGCACAACACCCTCTTGTAGACAGGCCCTCATACCACTCTCATGGAGTCTGTTTCTGACAGTTTGAGCAGACACATGGATGTTAGTGGCCTGCTGGAGCTCATTTTGCAGGGCGCTGACACTGTTCCTCTTGTTCTTCTTTACACAAAGGAGGAGGTTGTTGCCCCCCTACATGTCTCTTGTTGTATTGGCCTGTCTCCTGATATTTGCTACATGCTCTGAACACTGTGCTGAAAGACACAGCTACACTTCTTGCTACAGCTCCTATTGACATGCCATCCTGGATGAGCTGCACTACCTGACCAACTTCTGTGAGTTGAAATGTAGACACCGCCTCATGCTACTGTACCTCTAGGGGTGAGAGCAATGGCAAAATGCCAAAGTGACCAAAACAGCCAAAAAAGATGAGAACAGAGAAAAGGTCTGAGGTCACCACCTGCAGTACCACTCGTTTTATAGGGGTTGTCTTGCTAATTGCCTATCATGTCAACCTGTTGTTTGTTCCATTTGCTCAACAGCAGTAGAAATTAATTCACAATCAGTGTTGCTTCATAACTGGACAGGTTGATTTTCACAGAAGTGTGATTGACTTAGAGTTACATTGTGTTGTTTGAGTGTTTCCTTTATTTTTTTGAGCAGTGTATAATACATGTAACACATTAAACAGCACCAAAATACCCAAATGAAGTGCAACAAATCGCACAATAACATGTGCACCATAATTGAATAACATTGGAAACATGGTAACATTGTCAGATTATAATATATATCCATGCAGGTGATCTGTTAGCAGGTGGTTCAATTTGTGATCCATGATGTGTGATTAATTAAAAATACAGAAAGACTATTACAAGTCAACGAACTGCAAACACAACACAAAGAAAAACAATTAAAACAATGAATAAAAATCAGCTAAAAATGGGGAGTAGCGGGATAGTCCACAGACAATATCAAACAATTATAGTCCTATAAGAAAGGCACAAAACTAAGTGATTCATTTAATCCCACAGGAGTCGTGGTACCCAAAGTAGCAATCCAGTTGGTCTTATGTCGTTGAGTTTTTTTTATAAACCCCCCTCCCCATGTGGATTGCAGCATGACCTCTTATCTTAAGAGATTTGGGATCACTATTATGAAAAATTCAGAAGTGATGGGGGATTATCTTCCATTTTCAAATATCACCAATGTCCCTCACATGCTCACACACCCTATCTCTTAGTTCCCTTGATGTAAGACCTACATAAATCAGGGCAACCACAGGTAGCATAGTAGTTCACATTTGTGGTACTGCATGAGATGTGATGGTTTGTATGGAAATGTTTCTTCCCATCAGCTCGAAGGTGGTGCAAAGGAAATTGGCACAGACAAGACAGTGGCCGCATGGATAACATCTCATAATCAACCCCCTTGAGCCAAAGGGGTTCAGTTTCTTCAGAATATTAGTTTTTGCTTTTAAGTTCTTAGAGCACCTGGGTCATAAGGAGTAGTTCAGCAAGAAAAGGTCCCAGAGAAGGTTCCGTTTTAAGTATGGGCCAATGTTACTCCTAGATTGCTCTCATTAATCAATTTATGATTATATGTTGAAGTGAACCAGATTGTATCATCTTGATTCTTTTTCCAATTCTGTTGGTACACCAATTATTTTCAGAAACTGGCCTTTGCTCTCTTATACCCATTCTTGATACACCTATCACTGTACCCCCTCTGTTCAAATCTCCTCCTAAGGTCCTTGGCCGCACCTAAAATGTATCCTCAAATGAGCAAATCCGCCTCATCCTGAGGAGTTGTCCAACTGGGACAGCCCTGATAATGGCAATGTGATGAGCAGATATTGCATGTATTAGAGAATTGACAGATGTTGATTTTCTACAGACATCAATCTTTATAGAGGAATCTTGGTCCTCCTCAAGACTGATGTCTAAAAAGTCAATTCTCCGAGCATCACAGTTGTAAGTCAATTTAATATTCAAAGGATTAGTATTCAATTGACTCACAAATGAATCAAGCTGCTGCACTGTCCCCTGTTAAAAGTATAAGTACATCATCAATGTACCTTAGCCAGCATAGCACTGGTCAACGGCCCGCGCCCCCTCATCGCCAAAGATGGTCCTCTCCCTCAATTCCAGGAAGATTGTGGGAGAGGATTGGCGTATGAAGGCATCCAGGTCACTCCTCTGGCTGCGCCACGCCTCTGTTAATTAAAATGAATTTTTAAAAGCAAAAAAATTATGAGTGAGGACAAAGTACAGCAGATCGAGAATAAGATCAAATAGATATGCTGTAGCGGTTGTCATTCTCAAGGAAGAGGTCGGATCACTTCCAAACCATCTTGATGGTTAATGCAAGTATAAAGAGATTCTTCATATGCTGTCATTAGTAGTGTATCGGCTTCCACAAAGACACCTTCAACCCTGGTGAGGACGTCCGTTGTGTCTTTTACATAAGATGATAATGTCTCCACAAGTGGTTTTAGGTAGAAATCAATAAATCTACTGGGTCACATAGACCTTCAATACCTTACACAACCGGACATCCAGAATGGTTGATGGAATCTTTGTGGACCTTAGGGAGGAGGTACAGCTTAGGGATCTTGGGGAACCTGACAGTAAGTCCACCAAGTATCTTCTGATTAATAATGCCCTCTTCAAAGGCCCTATTGAGAATAGCTTGTAGTTGGTCCGAGAAAGAGGTTACCAGATTGGAGAACATCTTAGTATATGTATTTGTATCTTTTTATTGATGATATACTTCCTGTTCATATTTAACAGTGGACCAAACAACAATGTTCTTCCCCATGTCTGCTGCCTTATATATGACATCCTCATAGGACTGTAGTTCACACAGATAATGTAAATTGTCATATTTCCATCTTGTGGATAAGTTTTAAATCATCCAATACCAATTTGGTAAATATTTCAAAAGAGAGACAAGAGGGGAAACCTTGTTGATTTCGGCATGATATACTGTGCAAACCTACCTTGGGCATCTGATATTTGTTCCCTAAGCAAATCCTCCAAAGCTAGCAAAGCCTCCCTCTTGACCGGGCTTTGAAACTTATTCAATGATGGATTCTTATGATGTATCTTTTTCAGAATAAGTTTCTGAGAAAATGTGTAGATCTTTTAGGGCTGTAAAATAATGAAAACAGTCAGATAGAAAGTCAAACGTTTACCCAAAACCTCAAGCTGTACCTTGGTAAATACTTGCGTGGGCAGATTGATTACCCGTAGCTCACTCTGGGACTTATTTCTTTGCTGTTTCCCCAGAGGTCATTTGTTTTTAGAAGCCTGCCTGGTCTTAACTCTCTGTGTGGATTTGGTGCCCCCATCTTCTCCATCCTGGATTTTCCTATGTGTGGATTGGAGAACTTCACCTGAAGTAAAGGATTTAAATGAGGCAGATATTTGGCAAGATGTTGAGCCTGCTCTGAATAAAGAGCATGATCGGTCATTAATAGTTCTCCATTTATACATTCTATATTAGATTGTTTGTTATTCAAATCTCTTTGAAATTTCACCATTTGTATTTCTGATGCACATTTTTGGCGTTCCTGATCTAACTCATCATTAAATTTCTTCATACCATCCCCAGACATTTCCCTTTTCAAAGTATGTTATAACTTTTCTATTTTAATCTCCATTTCTCTCAGGGAGTTTCTATTGAGATCCCTCAATTATTCCATGTATCAATTAGACCACACATTGGCTAGCTCTTCCCATCTCGTTTTAAATGGATCATCACCATTGGGGAAAGATGGGAACACCTGAGCTCTCAAACCTCTAGGGATTAACCCCTTTTGCAAATACTTCTCTAAGAAAGCGTGATTTCACTAGATCCTTGTTCTTCCTCTTAACAAATCTTAAATTTTTTCAGAATTGAAGACAATCCCCCGTCACTTCCGAATTTTTCGTAAATCCCAAATCTCTTTAAGATAACAGGTATTGACGCAATCCACACCGGTATGGGGGGAGGGGTGGAATGTAAAAAAAACTCCTCGCTCAACATCAGACAAAGTGGATTGCTCTTTGGGCACTATGACTCCTATTGGATTAAATTAATCACTTAGTTTTGTGACTTTCTTACAGGTAATTGCTTATTGATAAAGTATATGTGGACTGTCCGCTACTCTCCATTTTTAGCTGATTTTTATTCATTGTCTTAATTGTTTTTTCGTGTTAACAGTTTGTTGACTAGTAATAGTCTTTCCTGGGCTTTTTCTTCTTTCCTTATTTTGAATTCATCGTACATCATGTATTACAAATTGAAGCACCTACTAACAGATCACCGGCATGGATGCACATTATAATAATCTGACAATATTACTATGTTTCCTATGTTATTCAATTGCGGTGTACCTGTTATTCTGTGATCTGTTGCACTTCATTTGGATACAGTTGAAACTAGAAGTTTACATACACTATATAAAAAGACACATGCATATTTTTCTCAATATCGGACATGAATGCCAAATGCCAGAATAATGAGAGAGCAAGAATGTTTTAAGGCATTTTTACTTACTGCAAAGTCAAGTTTACATACACTAAGATTACTATGCCTTTAAACAATTCTGTACTGCCCTTATGATGATGTCATGTGTTTGGAAGCTTCTGATAGGTTTTTGGCAATATCTGAGTTAGAGACACACCTGTGGTTGTATTTTAATGCACACCTGAAACACACTGCTTCTTTGTGTAGCATCATGGGAAAGTCATATCTCCACCTACAAAAAGAGGCACCACACATTCATAATAAAATCCACTTTATTAATATCAAGAGAAAGACCAAAAATGGCCATAAAAAAAGCCTAAATAGGCAGCAGGTGAGGGGTAACAGACACAGAAAAAGGTAGACAACTGGCATACATTACACAAATTTATACATATATATGCACACTGGTATGTCCAGATAACTCACATTACATAAATAAGGGGGGCATAATAAGCTTTTGGCGGCTATACATGGCATAATACATTAAATAGAAAATAGTTAAAGACAATATAAAAAATGAGCATATACTCTAAGTATCAAAAGGCCGATGTGCCATACATTAACGCATTCAGATTTAGCCAGGAACCACCGCCTGCTATTAGTGAATTGCTATGCCTATAAGCACATATTTACCTAGTAATGGAGAGAGAGCCAGGAGTCCACCACACCCGACGCGCGTTTCGCAATGAAATGCTTCGTCCAGGGGTGAAGTCTCATGGGAAAGTCTCAAGAAATCAGCCAAGATATCAGGAAGAGAATTGTGGACTTGCACAAGTCTGGTTCATCCTTGGGTATAATTTCAAGATACCTGAAGGTGCCTCATTCATCTCTACAAACAATTGTACTCAAGTACAAACAAGAAGGGAATGTCCAGCCATCATACCGCTCAGGAAGGAGACTGGTTCTGTGTCCCAGACATGAACATGCTTTGGTCCGACATGTGCATATCAACCCAAGGACAAAAGCAAAAGACCTTGTGAAGATGATGGCGGAAGCTGGTAAGATTGTGTCAATATCCACAGTGAACCAAGTACTAGATCAACATGAGTTGAAAGGCCACTCTGCCAGGAAGAAGCCATTACTCCAAAAGAAACATAAAAAAGCCAGATTAATGTTTGGCAATGCACACAGGAACAAAGACCTTAATTTTTGGAGACATGTCCTGTGGTGTGATGAAACTAAAATTTAACTTTTGGGGCATAATAACCATTGTTACGCTTGGAGGAAAAAGGGAGAAGCTTGGAATGCTAAGAACACCATCCCAACTGTGAAACACGGGGGTGTCAGCATCATGTTGTGGGGTTGTTTTGCTGCAGGAGGGACTGGTGCACTTCACAAAATAGATGGTAACATAAGAAAAGAAGATTATGTGGCAATACTAAAGCAACATCAAAATATCAGCCAGCAAGTTAAAGCTTGGGCGGAAATGGGTCTTCCAAATGGACAATGACCCAAAGAATACTGTTAAAATGGTAACAAAGTGGCTTAAGGATAACAAAGTCAATGTTTGGAGTGGCCATCACAAAGCCCTGATCTCAATCCTATTGAAAATTCATGGGCAAAACTGAAAAGTCAGGTGCCAGCAAGGCAACCAACTACTGTGAGAAGCTTGTGGAAGGATATCCCAAACGTTTGACCCAAATCATTCAGTTTAAAGGGAACCTGTCACCCCGTTTTTTGAGATTGAGCTATAAATACTGTTAAATAGGGCCTGCGCTGTGCGTTACTATAGTGTATGTAGTGTACCCTGATTCCCCATGTATGCTGAGAAATACATTACCAAAGTCGCCGTTTTCGCCTGTCAATCAGGCTGGTCTGGTCAGGTGGGCGTGTTCACAGCGCTCTTTTCTTCCCCAGCTTTCCGTTGGTGGCGTAGTGGTGTGCGCATGTCCAGAGTTCCGACTTCCCTGCGCCCACGTTAAGACACAGCGCGCGATCTGCGCTGTAATCCCTTGCATCGGCGATGCAAACTCGGCTTTGGGAAAATGGCCGCCGCGATCTCTAATGCGCACGCGCGGCATTCCGCGGCCATTTTCCTGAAGCCCCGTGCAGCAGAGCACTCCATCTGCGCACGCGCGGCCCCAGGAAGATGGCCGCCCCCACCGATGCAAGGGATTACAGCGCAGATCGCGCGCTGTGTCTTCACGTGGGCGCAGGGAAGTCGGAACTCTGGACATGCGCACACCACTACGCCACCAACGGAAAGCTGGGGAAGAAAAGAGCGCTGTGAACACGCCCACCTGACCAGACCAGCCTGATTGACAGGCGAAAACGGCGACTTTGGTAATGTATTTCTCAGCATACATGGGGAATCAGGGTACACTACATACACTATAGTAACGCACAGCGCAGGCCCTATTTAACAGTATTTATAGCTCAATCTCAAAAAACGGGGTGACAGGTTCCCTTTAAGGACAACGGTACCAAATACTAATGAAATGTATGTTAACCTTTGACTTTGCAGTAAGTAATAAAAATTCCTGAAAGCATTCTCTCTCATTACTCTGGCATTTGCAAATAATAATTATGGTAATCCTAATTGACCCAAAACGGTAAGTCTTCAATCAAATTCACCAACTTGATGGGTCCGTTAACCCCTCCCCCATCCCCCCCCCCCCCCCCCAAAGGCTGTTTGCACCTTCCTGACCAGGCCAAATTTTACAATTGTGAACACTTTGGAAGGCTTCCGACCGATTCTGAGATTGTTTTTTCATGACATATTGTACGTCATGATAGTGGTAAAATGTATTCAACATGACTTGTGTTTATTTATTAAAGACATGGAAATCTGGCAAATTTTGAAAATTTGGAATTTTGAAACTTTTCATTTTTATGCCCTTAAATCAGAGAGATATGTCACACAAACAAGTTAATAAATAACATTTCCCACATGTCTACTATACAGCAACACAATTTGTAAAACAGAAATTTTTGTTTTTGTTAAGAAGTTAGAAGGGTTAAAAGTTGACCAGCGATTTCTCATTTTTACAACATGCAAAACTATTTTTTTTAGGGACCACATCACATTTGAAGTGACTTTGTGGGGCCTATGTGACTGAAAATATCCCAAAGTGACCCCATTCTAAAAACTGCACCCCTCAAGGTGTTCAAAACCACATTCAAAAGTTTATTAACCCTTCAGGTGTTTCACAGGAATGAATGGAATGTGGAAGGAAAAAATGATCATTTTACATTTTTTCACAAAACTTTTACTTTAGACCCAATTCTTTTTATTTTGACAAGGGTAACAGGAAAAAAATGGACCTGAAACTTTGTTGCACAATTTTTCCTGAGTATGCCGATACCAAATACGTGGGAGAATACCACTGTTTGGGCGCACAGCAGGGCTGGGAAGGGAGGGAGCACCATTTGACTTTTTGAATGTAAAATATGCTGGAGTAATTAGCGAACACCATGTCGCGTTATGAGAGCCCCTGATGTGCCTAAACAGCAAAAACCACCCACAAATGAAACCATCTTGGAAACTAGACTATTCAGGGAACTTATCTAGATATATGGTGAGCACTATGACCATAGGTGCTTCACAGAAGTTTGCAAATTGTCTCTTCGGAGAGGAAGAGGACTAGAACTCTAGTGCCACCTATAGGAAATAGCAGTCCTAAAAGTCTACTCCAACAAGCCTTGTCACATGTCTTGGGATAAAAGCCAAAACCAAAATCTCAATTTACAGACAGTGTTTTGGGGTATTGCTCCTCGTCAGTGCAAAGATAAGGTTTGGCTGGGTGAGAGGTGTCTGACCAGGATCCAAGGGGTTACGATTCTCTTTGCGTAGAGTGACATTGCTACTTCCTATAGGTGGCACTAGAGGTCTAGTCCTCTTCCTCTCTGAAGGGATAATTTGCATATTTCCCAGAGGAACATTGCAACCTAAGTCTCCTCACCTCGGCATGCTTGACATGTCACTCTCCACAAGGAGAAAAGTTACCCCTTGGATCCTGGTCAGATGCCTCTCGCCCAGGCAAACCAGATCTCAAACTTTGCACTGACGTGAGGCAGAACCCCGAAACAGTGTCTGCGAATTGATATTTTGACTTATATCCCAAGTCATGTGACAAGACTTGTTGGAGAGTCGATATTGACTTTTAGAATTGCTGCTAGAGTTCTAGTCCTCTTCCTCTCTGAAGAGACAAATTGCATATTTCTCACAGAAGTTTATAATGTTGAGCAATGAAAATAAAAAAAAATCAAATTTTTCCCACAAAAATGTTTTTTTATCCCAAATTTTACATTTTCATAAGGGTAACAGGAGAGTTTGCACCATGAAATTTGTTGTGCAATTTCTCCTGAGTATGCCAATAACCAATATGTGGAGGAAAAGTACTGTTTGGTCGCATGGCAGGGAAGGAGCGCCATTTGACTTTTTGAATGCAAAATATGCTGGCATAATTAGTGTACGCAATGTCGAATTTGGAGAGCCTCTCATGTGCCTAAATAGTGGAAACCCCCACAAGTGACACTATTTTGGAAACTAGAGCCCTCAGGGAACTTCTCTAGATGTGTGGTGAGCATCTTGACCATAGGTGCTTCACAGAAGTTTATAACGTACAGCCGTGAAAATAAAAAAACATATCACATTTTTCCCATAAATATGTTCTTTTCGTCTCAAATTGGCGTGTTCCAAGGCCAGTAAGTTCTAGCCAACCTATTTTCTATTTCTTGCGTGCTACCCAGTAACATATATAGATGCCATAGCTCAGCTGGGAGCACACATGTATAACATACTGTAAAATGGTTCGCTGCGCATATGGGTGCAGATTTTCAATACCAATGAATACCAAGATAACAGCTGCTAATAGTTTTCCTCCATATTATACTTAGGTGACCAGAAACAGGATTCAGTCTCTTCATGACTATGGCATTGCACTCCTTGATCAAACCAAAAGTCTTGTACACGAAAACCTCATATTTCAAGGAAAATCTGGGCAAAACATCTTGCAACAAGTGTCCAACAATGAAGACTGCATAGTACAACATAACAAGCTTCTCACCTACAAGAAAAAGTAGGTATTCTTGTGCCTGGCGTTGTAATGTGTGTAGGGATCTGTACTCACTCAGCTGTTGTTGAGGTAGGATAAACTTCTCTGGTTAGAAAAAAACAAATGAATAGCCTTTCCCGGAACAGAGTAACAAACAGGAAAAAAAGGTACACGCTCCTTATAGTACAGCGGGTCCGCCCGCACAGGTCAGTGTTTTTACAACACACAACGGAGGTCTCCACACCTCCAGCCACAGACACTGAATGAGAGACGCAGCCCCCATTTTATTCAGCAAAACTCGCCCCTGGGGTGGGATATGTAAGCGGTTATTCCCACCTCTCTTATGACTACTCGTAAAACCTGGCCCTGGATTGGCCCAAACAATCCTCTCAGCACTATATGTGCTTGAGCATACTTCAGAGTTCACATTACCACAGCTAATAGCCGCGATGACACATATCTCCCCTCAAGGACTCATCCGGCAGCCATGTTACATGTGTTTTTGGTATAGATTTCTATGCTGACCGAGGACTGTTCCCCTCAAAAAACAGAAGATGCATTATTAGTTACACATTTTTACTAGCATAGCAATACTCGTAGCCAGGCCATGTGCAGCAAAAGAAAGTTAAAGCGACTGTTTCTAAGGGTACCGTCACACAGTGGCATTTTGATGGCTACGACGGCACGATTCGTGACGTTCCAGCGATATAGTTACGATCTCGCAGTGTCTGACACGCTCCTGCGATCAGGGACCCCGCTGAGAATCGTACGTCGTAGCAGATCGTTTGAAACTTTCTTTCGTCGTCTAGTGTCCCGCTGTGGCGGCATGATCGCATGGTGTAACAAAGGTGTGCACGATATTGTATACGATGTGCGCATAGTAACCAACAGCTTCTACATCGCAAATACGTCGTGAAGTTATCGCTCCAGCGTCGTGCATTGCGAAGTGTGACCGCAGTCTACGACGCTGGAGCGATATTGGAGCGATGCTGGAGCGTCACGGATCGTGCCGTCGTAGCGATCAAAATGCCACTGTGTGACGGTACCCTTAGGATTTGTCGGGGGTTTTAGGCATTGAGCTCAAACTGATAAGTGTATGGCATATCCTAATGATAAGATGGGAGTACGACTTTAATCCTCCACTTATTGCATTCAGTGTGGTACAGAGCAGTTGTAGAGTATGTGAATGAAAATCATTGTGTTTTATTAATTAAGTTCTTAACTCTTGCAGGCCAGATGTTAAATGGAAGTTAGAAAACCCACCCGCGAGGCCGTATATTGAAGGATGCACAAGAGGCGTCTCCAGTACTCAGAGTAGTCAGAGGGTTGCTAATGTCACAACCAGGATTGCAGCAAGAGTGGAAGGACGTTGTCACAATAATGGCAGCATCTTCTGTACTATCCTTTGACTACTAGAAATTGCTCATGTTCTACTTCAATAACCACTGAAAACCAATCGTTTATTACTATATCATCAGCTACTTGCGATTAGGACATTAGATTAGATGGAGGAGACTAGGTCCTACCAAAGCACATCTAGTCTGTTAGATGCAGCATTCTAAATACAGTTTCATGATACATTTCTGGCGGCATTATTCACCTAGAAGCTTTAATAACATCTTTAATTTGCTGGATGCCAACAAATATATTACTTATGACCACTTTTTCCATGTCTAGTTAATATAGTAATAGACCAGCTAAATTTGGATACAATCTATTTATTCTGAAGTCATCTCTCACTATATTAAACCTACATATTCCTAGTGTTGTTGTTTACGTCTACCCTAGATGACAAGTACAAAGGCTATTTTATTTGCGGGACTGATACTCACTACCAGTTGTAGATGATCTCCGGCAGGAAATAATATCGATCACAAAGTCATATGTGCCATATAGAGTTACATTTATTTTTTGTTTTTTTGTATAATATTTTTTTGAAGTAAAAATGAAAAACAAAATATAATATCTAATTTGTTTTGCTGGTACTGCTTTTTGGAAGACAAGAACATCTGCATGCCAATTGTGTATTCAA